>NC_048572.1:85213414-85388414 GCF_013265735.2 Oncorhynchus mykiss | reverse complement strand
CTATGATCTCTGTCTCTCTCTCTCTGACCATGCTTAGAATAATGCCTTGTAATGGTTTGTTAATGCTTTGTAACTTGAATTTAGAAGTCCATTCTCAGACATTTTTTCACTGCCTACTACTGTAACTCAAACACAGTCTCTAGCAGATTGCTATTTATCAGATAAACGTTTGGTTGTGTATGTGATGTGTATATATAATATACTGAATATTCACTATCAAATATTACTGCCCAGTACAATATTGATTCAGTCATTTCAAATGAATACGAGTTTCTCAAAAACAAATGGTTAGTAACTAAAGTATACTTACCCTAACCACGATGAGGCTGTTATGACCATAGAAATAGAATCAATAGAATGGACCTCCCCATTCAAGTCAATGATGTCATAATGGGTGGACTGGCGGCCGTTGTACTCATATAGTTTACCAGTCAAATTGCCAGAGTTAGAGGATCCAAGGCCTTTCTATAGATTCTGATTCCCGTGGTTCTGACTCTATATCTGTGAGAAGGATACTGCTCAGTCTTCTGCTGACTGTTAAGGTTCTCCATGTTGGACATTATCTTCTCCAGGCTGGTGACCCACTGCTTGGCCTCCTCCTCAGAGCTGGCCATCAGGTCCAGGTTCTTTCTTCTGCCCTTAAAAATAATGGAGGGTTGTACAAATGCAACTGTGATGTAAATGTGATCGTGTTAATACAATGCTGTACCTAATTTCAGAAACCCAGCACAACAATCTTGTGTAAATGTGTCAGAAGATTCATTAGGTTTTGGGGTTTGCTCTTTGTGGCCAAAATGTCCCCTCCCCTTCTGACAGTCGAAATATGCTAACACCTGCGAAATCAGGATTTGTCCAAATGATTAGTGCTGAAAAAATCTTGCACACCAGAACAAAGTTCCTCATTAGTCGCCGCATCCCACAGTCTGTTGACGGATGCCTCTACCTAATATCTGCCTGACCTCCTCCCACTGTCATCTCTGCCTGACCTCCTCCCACAGTCTGTTGACGGATGCCTCTACCTAATATCTGCCTGACCTCCTCCCACAGTCTGTTGACGGATGCCTCTACCTAATATCTGCCTGACCTCCTCCCACAGTCTGTTGACGGATGCCTCTACCTAATATCTGCCTGACCTCCTCCCACAGTCTGTTGACGGATGCCTCTACCTAATATCTGCCTGACCTCCTCCCACAGTCTGTTGACGGATGCCTCTACCTAATATCTGCCTGACCTCCTCCCACTGTCATCTCTGCCTGACCTCCTCCCACAGTCTGTTGACGGATGCCTCTACCTAATATCTGCCTGACCTCCTCCCACTGTCATCTCTGCCTGACCTCCTCCCACAGTCTGTTGACGGATGCCTCTACCTAATATCTGCCTGACCTCCTCCCACTGTCATCTCTGCCTGACCTCCTCCCACAGTCTGTTGACGGATGCTTCTACCTAATATTTGCCTGACCCCCTCCTACTGTCATCTCTGCCTGACCTCCTCCCACTGCCATCTCTGCCTGACCTCCTCCCACTGTCATCTCTGCCTGACCTCCTCCCACTGCCATCTCTGCCTGACCTCCTCCCACTGTCATCTCTGCCTGACCTCCTCCCACTGTCATCTCTGCTTGACCTCCACCCACTGCCATCTCTGCTTGACCTCCAACCACTGTCATCTCTGCTTGACCTCCATCCACTGCCATCTCTGCTTGACATCCACCCACTGTCATCTCTGCTTGATCTCCACCCACTGCCATCTCTGCTTGACCTCCAACCACTGTCATCTCTGCTTGACCTCCATCCACTGCCATCTCTGCTTGACCTCCACCCACTGTCATCTCTGCCTGACCTCCACCCACTGTCATCTCTGCCTGACCTCCACCCACTGCCATCTCTGCTTGACCTCCAACCACTGTCATCTCTGCTTGATCTCCACCCACTGCCATCTCTGCTTGACCTCCACCCACTGTCATCTCTGCTTGATCTCCACCCACTGCCATCTCTGCTTGACCTCCACCCACTGTCATCTCTGCCTGACCTACTCCCACTGCCATCTCTGCCTGACCTCCTCCCACTGCCATCGCTGCCTGACCTCCACCCACTGTCATCTCTGCCTGACCTCCTCCCACTGTCATCTCTGCTTGACCTCCACCCACTGCCATCTCTGCTTGACCTCCACCCACTGTCATCTCTGCTTGACCTCCACCCACTGTCATCTCTGCTTGACCTCCACCCACTGCCATCTCTGCTTGACCTCCACCCACTGTCATCTCTGCTTGACCTCCATCCACTGCCATCTCTGCTTGACCTCCACCCACTGTCATCTCTGCCTGACCTCCACACTGTCATCTCTGCCTGACCTCCACCCACTGCCATCTCTGCTTGACCTCCAACCACTGTCATCTCTGCTTGATCTCCACCCACTGCCATCTCTGCTTGACCTCCACCCACTGTCATCTCTGCTTGATCTCCACCCACTGCCATCTCTGCTTGACCTCCACCCACTGTCATCTCTGCCTGACCTACTCCCACTGCCATCTCTGCCTGACCTCCTCCCACTGCCATCGCTGCCTGACCTCCTCCCACTGTCATCTCTGCCTGACCTCCACCCACTGTCATCTCTGCCTGACCTCCACCCACTGTCATCTCTGCCTGACCTCCACCCACTGTCATCTCTGCCTGACCTCCTCCCACTGTCATCTCTGCTTGACCTCCACCCACTGCCATCTCTGCTTGACCTCCACCCACTGTCATCTCTGCTTGACCTCCACCCACTGCCATCTCTGCTTGACCTCCACCCACTGTCATCTCTGCTTGACCTCCACCCACTGCCATCTCTGCTTGACCTCCACCCACTGTCATCTCTGCTTGACCTCCATCCACTGCCATCTCTGCTTGACCTCCACCCACTGTCATCTCTGCCTGACCTCCACCCACTGTCATCTCTGCCTGACCTCCACCCACTGCCATCTCTGCCTGACCTCCTCCCACTGCCATCGCTGCCTGACCTCCTCCCACTGTCATCTCTGCCTGACCTCCACCCACTGTCATCTCTGCCTGACCTCCTCCCACTGTCATCTCTGCCTGACCTCCTCCCACTGCCATCGCTGCCTGACATCCTCCCACTGTCATCTCTGCCTGACCTCCTCCCACTGTCATCTCTGCCTGACCTCCTCCCACTGCCATTGCTGCCTGACCTCCTCCCACTGCCATCTCTGCCTGACCTCCTCCCACTGTCATCTCTGCCTGACCTCCTCCCACTGTCATCTCTGCCTGACCTCCTCCCACTGTTATCACTGCCTGACCTCCTCCCACTGTCATCTCTGCCTGACCTCCTCCCACTGTCATCTCTGCCTGACCTCCTCCCACTGTCATCGCTGCTTGACCTCCACCCACTGTCATCTCTGCCTGACCTCCACCCACTGCCATCTCTGCCTGACCTCCACCCATCTCTGTAATACTCTAAAGCGAAATAAAGCCTGACTGAAATGACATTGAATACACTGCAAATTCAGTTGTTTAAAAATATATAAAAGAACCTTGAAGATTATGGAGAAACATCTCCCCTCCACCGGCTCCTCTGTGTTCTTCCTCAGACCCTCCGATTGACGGCCAGCACGCACCGCCGAGATGTCCTTAATGGAGACTGTAGAGGAGAGGAGACGAGAGGAGAGGGAGGGGGCGGGGTTATTGTCTACAACAGGATCGCTCAGACTATATTGTAAAGCAACTTTGAATACCAAAGAACCAGTGTTGAATACCAAAGAACCCGTGTTGAATACCAAAGAACCAGTGTTGCCCAACCCAATCCAATCTTGACTACTGCAACTCACTACTCTCCGGCATCAACTCAAGCTCCCTCCATAAGCTGCCAATGGTTCAGAACTCTGCAGCCCGACTCGTCACCCACATTAAGTCCTGGCAGCACATCACCCCTGTCAAATCAAATCAAATTGTATTTGTCACATGCGCCGAATACAACAGGTATTGACAGGAATACAACTTCACCGTGAAATTGCCCAGTCCTCCCGCAGCAGGGATTACAAGATCCTCTTTCTGATCTACAAAGCCCTTCACCACCTTGCCACCCCCCCCCCCCCTTACTTCTCTTCTCCACTACCAACTACACTCCATTCCACAACAGCAGGCCACCTTATCATCCTCAGGTTGAAGCTCCAGAGTTTCAGCGACAGGGCCTTCTCCAGGGTTGATCAAGAGTTTCAGCGACAGGGTCTTCTCCAGGGTTGATCAAGAGTTTCAGCGACAGGGCCTTCTCCAGGGTTGATCAAGAGTTTCAGCGACAGGGTCTTCTCCAGGGTTGATCAAGAGTTTCAGCGACAGGGCCTTTTGCAGAGTTTCAGCGACAGGGCCTTCTCCAGGGTTGATCAAGAGTTTCAGCGACAGGGTCTTCTCCAGGGTTGATCAAGAGTTTCAGCGACAGGGTCTTCTCCAGGGTTGATCAAGAGTTTCAGCGACAGGGCCTTCTCCAGGATTGATCAAGAGTTTCAGCGACAGGGCCTACTCCAGGGTTGATCAAGAGTTTCAGCGACAGGGCCTTCTCCAGGGTTGATCAAGAGTTTCAGCGACAGGGTCTTCTCCAGGGTTGATCAAGAGTTTCAGCGACAGGGTCTTCTCCAGGGTTGATCAAGAGTTTCAGCGACAGGGCCTTTTGCAGAGTTTCAGCGACAGGGCCTTCTGCAGGGTTGATCAAGAGTTTCAGTGACAGGGCCTTCTCCAGAGTTTCAGTGACAGGGCCTCCTCCAGGGTTGATCCTAGGCTCTAGAACTCCCTCCCTCATCTTTCTGTCCCCCCTAAAGTCCTAACTCTTTGACCCCCCCCCCCCCCCCCCCCCCCACACACACACACACACACACAAGCAATGCAATACACTACAAAGACACTCCTCTCTCCTCCATACTGAGCACCACCTAACCTAAAACCTTAACCTACCCCTTACCCTAAACCGGGTCTGAATTCTAACCCCAATCCCGCCCCTTACCCTAAACCGGGTCTGTATTCTAACCCCAATCCCGCCCCTTACCCTAAACAGGGTCTGTATTCTAACCCCAATCCCGCCCCTTACCCTAAACCCGGGTCTGTATTCTAACCCCAATCCCGCCCCTTACCCTAAACAAGGTCTGTATTCTAACCCCAATCCCGCCCCTTACACTAAACAGGGTCTGTATTCTAACCCCAATCCCGCCCCTTACCCAAAACAGGGTCTGTATTCTAACCCCAATCCCGCCCCTTACCCTAAACCCGGGTCTGTATTCTAACCCCAATCCCGCCCCTTACCCTAAACAGGGTCTGTATTCTAACCCCAATCCCGCCCCTTACCCTAAACCCGGGTCTGTATTCTAACCCCAATCCCGCCCCTTACCCTAAACAGGGTCTGTATTCTAACCCCAATCCCGCCCCTTACACTAAACAGGGTCTGTATTCTAACCCCAATCCCGTCCCTTACCCAAAACAGGGTCTGTATTCTAACCCCAATCCCGCCCCTTACCCTAAACCCGGGTCTGTATTCTAACCCCAATCCCGCCCCTTACCCTAAACAGGGTCTGTATTCTAACCCCAATCCCGCCCCTTACCCTAAACCCGGGTCTGTATTCTAACCCCAATCCCGCCCCTTACCCTAAACAGGGTCTGTATTCTAACCCCAATCCCGCCCCTTACACTAAACAGGGTCTGTATTCTAACCCCAATCCCGTCCCTTACCCAAAACAGGGTCTGTATTCTAACCCCAATCCCGCCCCTTACCCTAAACCCGGGTCTGTATTCTAACCCCAATCCCGCCCCTTACCCTAAACAGGGTCTGTATTCTAACCCCAATCCCGCCCCTTACCCTAAACCCGGGTCTGTATTCTAACCCCAATCCCGCCCCTTACCCTAAACCCGGGTCTGTATTCTAACCCCAATCCCGCTCCTTACCCTAAACAGGGTCTGTATTTTAACCCCAATCCCGCCCCTTACCCTAAACCCGGGTCTGTATTCTAACCCCAATCCCGCCCCTTACCCTAAACCCGGGTCTGTATTCTAACCCCAATCCCGCCCCTTACCCTAAACCCGGGTCTGTATTCTAACCCCAATCCCGCCCCTTACCCTAAACCCGGGTCTGTATTCTAACCCCAATCCCGCCCCTTACCTTAAACCCGGGTCTGTATTCTAACCCCAATCCCGCCCCTTACCCTAACCCCGGGTTTGTATGTTAATCCCAACCCTCTCCTCTCCATATACTGATACATCACACTCTTTCCCTTCCTTGACCCACCCCTCTATTTTTTCATGTTTTGATAGTCTGATGTTGTTTGGTTTTGACTACTGTTTTTATTTTATTCATATTTTTTTTTAACTTTGGGTCCATTAAAAAGCACTCCATAAATCCCATGTATAATTATTATTATAAAAGCACTCACATAGAAAAAGAGCAATGAAAGATCATTTCAATAAACAGGAAGTCACATAGGAAACGTGCAAAAGACAGTTAAGGTTTGGCGTTCCCTAGAACCAGGAATTACTTTATACTAATTCTGCGTGGATTGACTACTACGATGGGAAGTTTTTTTGTGTGTACTTTGGATACTAAATTGTCTGAGGCTTTTGTTTCAGTAGTCTTCTGTGTATGTTCTGCATTCAAGTGAACTTTGCTTTGTGTCATAAAATATAATAGACTATAAAAATACTCATAAACCAGCTCTGGAAATTTCCACTCAAGATTACAGAATTGACAAAAAAACTAAAAAAAACACACAATTTCAAAAGTGTATAAAAGATCAAATACAAAACCTTATTAAAAACGACAAACAAAATGCCTTCAAATTCTTTCTTTATACAGCTTATACAGCTTATCCAATGAAAACACTAATTTCTCTCTGACTTTAGAGACCTGTCTGTGCTAAGAGTGACTAAGAAAGCCATAAACTCCTGTCACCATAGTTATTATCAAACTCTCAGTGGTGACAGACTTTTATGGTCTATCAGACTTTTATGGTCTGTGAACCTAAAGATTTAACCCATAAAAAGGTGCCATCATGAAGCTGAATAAAATATCAAATCATGTCATGTATTACGTATTGTAGTATACGTATTCAAATCTAGCGGCCTAAATAAAATAAATAAAAAACCATCCACATTTTTCGTTCATCTAAATTAATGCCAGTACATATTGCAGTAATTACCATAACAGAAAAATATAATCGTTTTTTTTATCTGAGAGACCTGAGTGTAAAGGTAGAGGATACTGGATTCTA
The DNA here is from genome assembly GCF_013265735.2 of Oncorhynchus mykiss. Lineage (NCBI taxonomy): Eukaryota > Metazoa > Chordata > Actinopteri > Salmoniformes > Salmonidae > Oncorhynchus > Oncorhynchus mykiss. The sequence goes on along the minus strand of NC_048572.1, from coordinate 85,381,176 downwards.
AAGCATTCCCTACCCTAACCACTCCTGTAGATCTTAGAGGACTAGGTTTTATTTTACCTATATTTACCTAGGCAAATCAGGTAAGGACAAATTCTTATTTACAATGACGGCCTACCCCGGCCAGACGCTGGGCTAATTGTGCGTCGCCCTATGGGACTCCCAATCACGGCCAGTTATGGTACAGCCTGGAATTGAACCAGGGTCTGTAGTGACACCTCTAGCACTGAGATGCAGTGCCTTAGACCGCTGCGCCACTCGGGAGATAGGTTTCACCTTAGGGTAATTGCAGGGACTGTGTGTGGAATGGGCTTGGTCAATCCCTCAGCTCTTCTGATAGAGTAACTCAGTCGTAGATGTGGCCATTTACAGATAGTTAGCCTTCCTGAGAACTAACTGAGAACTACCTCAGCCTCAGGGATCAGGGAGATAAGGACCTACCTGGCTGCCACAGGTGTGGCTGTGAGACAGACAATGACAAGGCCATGCACTGCATTACTGGTGCACCGACTAATTGACCATCTCTGCCTTTAGCCGTAGTAGGACTCCCATGTTCACCAGCAGGGGTTAAATAGGGGAGGGGTTGTAGGGTTAGAAAGTAATAAAGGATTTTTTTTATTTTTTTTATATATGTATGTATGTATGTACAGTACCAGTCAAAAGTTTGGACACATCTACTCATTCCAGTGTTTATCTTTATTTTTACTATTTTCTACCTTGTAGAATAATAGTAAAGACATTTAAACTATGAAATAACACATGGAATCATGTAGTAACCAACCAAAAAGGTGCATATTTTATATTTGAGATTCTTCAAGGTAGTCACCCTTTGCCTTGATGACAGCTTTGCACACTCTTGGCATTCTCACACCCAGCTTGAATGCATTTCAATTAACAGGTGTGCCTTGATAAAAGTTAATTTGTGGAATTTATTTTGTTCGTAATGTAATGTGTTTGAGCCAATCAGTTGTGTTGTGACAAGGTAGGGGTGGTATACAGAAGATTTGGTAAAAGACCAAGTCCATATTATGGCAAGAACAGCTCAATTAAGCAAAGAGAAATGACAGTCCATTACTTTAAGACATGAAGGTCAGTCAATAGGGAACATCTCAAGAACTTTTAAAGTTTCTTCAAGTGCAGTCGCAAAAACCATCAAGCGCTATTTTGAAATAGCTTTGGGGGTGCTTTGCTGGTGACACTGTCAGTGATTTATTTAGAATTCAAGGCACACTTAACCAGCATGGCAACCACAGCATTCTGCAGCAATACGCCATCCCATCTGGTAGGCACTTAGTGGGACTATCATTTGTTTTTCAACAGGACAATGACCCAACACACCTCCAGGCTGTGTAAGGGAAATTTGACCAAGGAGAGTGATGGAGGGCTGCATCTAATGACCTGGCCTCCACAATCACCCTACCTCAACCCAATTGGGATGGTTTGATATTAGTTGGACCGCAGAGTGAAGGAAAAGCAGGGAACAAGTGCTCAGCATATGTGGGAACTCCTTCAAGACTGTTGGAAAAGCAGTCCAGGTAAAGCTGGTTGAGAGAATGCCAAGAGTGTGCAAAGCTGTCATCAAGGCAAAGGGTGGCTACTTTGAAGAATCTAAAATCTAAAATCTATTTTGATTTGTTTAACACTTTTTTGGTTACTACATGACTCCATACGTTTTATTTCATAGTTTTGATGTCTTCACTTGTAGATATAGTAAAAAAAACACACAAAAAACACCTTGAATGAGTAGGTGTGTCTAAACTTTTGACTGGTACTGTACATGTGTGTATATATATATATATATATATATATATATATATATATATATATATATATATATATACATACATACATACATACATACATACATACATACATACATACATACACACATATACAGTACCAGTCAAAAGTTTTATATATATATATATATATTTGCAAAACATAGATATGGGGGATTGGAAGTGATGCAGACAATTACATTGATGGAAGCTACAATCTATCTGCAATATTAAAGCTGATCTACCCCCCCCCACCCCCAAAAAAATGTTTTCTTTAAATCACCTCTAAGTGTTCCCCCTGAGATGAAACCCCCGTTTTTTTATCTCCTAAATCCACCCTTATCTCCCAATGGACATCATAGAAGAACATTGAAAACAGAACAAAGAGCCAACAAACTCCTATCCACCACACCCCAACACTAGAGACAGACGGTCGGGGAGATGGACAGTCATACACACATGTGGATGGATTGCACCATGGTGGTTTTCACGGACAGCACTCACAGGTCTGTTTGAACTTGAAGGTCTTCTTGGACTCGTGCCACATGGTCTGGCAGTCCTCCTGTAGCTTGTAGAAGCGGGTCTTCTTCCAGGAGGAAGATCTCACCTTCAGAAGGTCTCCACCCACCAGCAGGAACTGGAGGTCTGTGTCCCCCTCCATACCTGAGGACGGGAGAGACAGAGTGTCAGGAGGATAGTAGCTACTGTATAGGCAATGAAGGCAGGTTATTATTGGAGGTTCACGTCTCCCTCAGAAGGGAAAGATATAAAATACAGACTATCAAGACAATAAAGTGATGCTGTAAGAAGAAGACTTAGCTGGATCAATAAAAAAAATATAAAGAAATAATGGAGCCTATAAGGCACAGATCGAAATGAACGGGTGAGAGGGGTGGTCCAAAATAAGGGAAGGTTGACCACGAGGGAGGGTGGTTTTTATTGGCCATAGGGGAGGGTAGGGTGGTTTTTATTGGCCACAGGGGAGGGTAGGGTGGTTTTTATTGGCCACAGGGGAGGGGAGGGTAGTTTTTATTGGCCACAGGGGAGGGTAGGGTGGTTTTTATTGGCCACAGGGGAGGGGAGGGTGGTTTTTATTGGCCACAGGGGAGGGGAGGGTAGTTTTTATTGGCCACAGGGGAGGGTAGGGTGGTTTTTATTGGCCACAGGGGAGGGGAGGGTGGTTTTTAAAATCAAATCAAATTTTATTTGTCACATACACATGGTTAGCAGATGTTAATGCGAGTGTAGCGAAATGCTTGTGCTTCTAGTTCCGACAATGCAGTAATAACAAGTAATCTAACTAACAATTCCAAAACTACTGTCTTGTACACAGTGTAAGGGGATAAAGAATATGTACATAAGGATATATGAATGAGTGATGCTACAGAGCAGCATAGGCAAGATACAGTAGATGGTATCGGGTACAGTATGTACAAATGAGATGAGTATGTAAACAAAGTGGCATAGTATAGTATAAAGTGGCTAGTGATACATGTATTACATAAGGATACCGTCGATGATATAGAGTACAGTATATACGTATGCATATGAGATGAATAATGTAGGGTAAGTAACATTTATATAAGGTAGCATTGTTTAAAGTGGCTAGTGATATATTTACATCATTTCCCATCAATTCCCATTATTAAAGTGGCTGGAGTTGAGTCAGTGTCAGTGTGTTGGCAGCAGCCACTCAGTGTTAGTGGTGGCTGTTTAACAGTCTGATGGCCTTGAGATAGAAGCTGTTTTTCAGTCTCTCGGTCCCAGCTTTGATGCACCTGTACTGACCTCGCCTTCTGGATGATAGCGGGGTGAACAGGCAGTGGCTCGGGTGGTTGATGTCCTTGATGATCTTTATGGCCTTCCTGTGACATCGGGTGGTGTAGGTGTCCTGGAGGGCAGGTAGTTTGCCCCCGGTGATGCGTTGTGCAGACCTCACTACCCTCTGGAGAGCCTTACGGTTGAGGGCGGTGCAGTTGCCATACCAGGCGGTGATACAGCCCGCCAGGATGCTCTCGATTGTGCATCTGTAGAAGTTTGTGAGTGCTTTTGGTGACAAGCCGAATTTCTTCAGCCTCCTGAGGTTGAAGAGGCGCTGCTGCGCCTTCTTCACGATGCTGTCTGTGTGAGTGGACCAATTCAGTTTGTCTGTGATGTGTATGCCGAGGAACTTAAAACTTGCTACCCTCTCCACTACTGTTCCATCGATGTGGATAGGGGGGTGTTCCCTCTGCTGTTTCCTGAAGTCCACAATCATCTCCTTAGTTTTGTTGACGTTGAGTGTGAGGTTGTTTTCCTGACACCACACTCCGAGGGCCCTCACCTCCTCCCTGTAGGCCGTCTCATCGTTGTTGGTAATCAAGCCTACCACTGTTGTGTCGTCCGCAAACTTGATGATTGAGTTGGAGGCGTGCGTGGCCACGCAGTCGTGGGTGAACAGGGAGTACAGGAGAGGGCTCAGAACGCAACCTTGTGGGGCCCCAGTGTTGAGGATCAGCGGGGAGGAGATGTTGTTGCCTACCCTCACCACCTGGGGGCGGCCCGTCAGGAAGTCCAGTACCCAGTTGCACAGGGCGGGGTCGAGACCCAGGGTCTCGAGCTTGATGACGAGCTTAGAGGGTACTATGGTGTTGAATGCCGAGCTGTAGTCGATGAACAGCATTCTCACATAGGTATTCCTCTTGTCCAGATGGGTTAGGGCAGTGTGCAGTGTGGTTGAGATTGCATCGTCTGTGGACCTATTTGGGCGGTAAGCAAATTGGAGTGGGTCTAGGGTGTCAGGTAGGGTGGAGGTGATATGGTCCTTGACTAGTCTCTCAAAGCACTTCATGATGACGGATGTGAGTGCTACGGGGCGGTAGTCATTTAGCTCAGTTACCTTAGCTTTCTTGGGAACAGGAACAATGGTGGCCCTCTTGAAGCATGTGGGAACAGCAGACTGGTATAGGGATTGATTGAATATGTCCGTAAACACACCGGCCAGCTGGTCTGCGCATGCTCTGAGGGCGCGGCTGGGGATGCCATCTGGGCCTGCAGCCTTGCGAGGGTTAACACGTTTAAATGTCTTACTCACCTCGGCTGCAGTGAAGGAGAGACCGCATGTTTTCGTTGCAGGCCGTGTCAGTGGCACTGTATTGTCCTCAAAGCGGGCAAAAAAGTTATTTAGTCTGCCTGGGAGCAAGACATCCTGGTCCGTGACTGGGCTGGGTTTCTTCCTGTAGTCCGTGATTGACTGTAGACCCTGCCACATGCCTCTTGTGTCTGAGCCGTTGAATTGAGATTCTACTTTGTCTCTGTACTGGCGCTTAGCTTGTTTGATAGCCTTGCGGAGGGAATAGCTGCACTGTTTGTATTCGGTCATGTTACCAGACACCTTGCCCTGATTAAAAGCAGTGGTTCGCGCTTTCAGTTTCACACGAATGCTGCCATCAATCCACGGTTTCTGGTTAGGGAATGTTTTAATCGTTGCTATGGGAACGACATCTTCAACGCACGTTCTAATGAACTCGCACACCGAATCAGCGTATTCGTCAATGTTGTTATCTGACGCAATACGAAACATCTCCCAGTCCACGTGATGGAAGCAGTCTTGGAGTGTGGAGTCAGCTTGGTCGGACCAGCGTTGGACAGACCTCAGCGTGGGAGCCTCTTGTTTTAGTTACTGTCTGTAGGCAGGGATCAACAAAATGGAGTCGTGGTCAGCTTTTCCGAAAGGGGGGCGGGGCAGGGCCTTATATGCGTCGCGGAAGTTAGAGTAACAATGGTCCAAGGTCTTTCCTCCCCTGGTTGCGCAATCGATATGCTGATAAAATTTGGGGAGTCTTGTTTTCAGATTAGCCTTGTTAAAATCCCCAGCTACAATGAATGCAGCCTCCGGATAAATTGTTTCCAGTTTGCAGAGAGTTAAATAAAGTTCGTTCAGAGCCATCGATGTGTCTGCTTGGGGGGGGATATATACGGCTGTGATTATAATCGAAGAGAATTCTCTTGGTAGATAATGCGGTCTACATTTGATTGTGAGGAATTCTAAATCAGGTGAACAGAAGGATTTGAGTTCCTGTATGTTTCTTTCATCGCACCATGTCACGTTAGTCATAAGGCATACGCCCCCGCCCCTCTTTTTACCAGAAAGATGTTTTTTCCTGTCTGCGCGATGCGTGGAGAAACCTGTTGGCTGCACCGCTTCGGATAGCGTCTCTCCAGTAAGCCACGTTTCCGTGAAGCAAAGAACGTTACAGTCTCTGATGTCCCTCTGGAATGCTACCCTTGCTCGGATTTCATCAACCTTGTTGTCAAGAGACTGGACATTGGCAAGAAGAATGCTAGGGAGTGGTGCGCGCTGTGCCCGTCTCCGGAGTCTGACCAGAAGACCGCCTCGTTTCCCTCTCTTTCGGAGTCGTTTTTTTGGGTCGCTGCATAGGATCCACTCCGTTGTCCTGTTTGTAAGGCAGAACACAGGATCCGCGTCGCGAAAAACATATTCTTGGTCGTACTGATGGTGAGTTGATGCTGATCTTATATTCAGTAGTTCTTCTCGACTGTATGTAATGAAACCTAAGATGACCTGGGGTACTAATGTAAGAAATAACACGTAAAAAAACAAAAAACTGCATAGTTTCCTAGGAACGCGAAGTGAGGCGGCCATCTCTGTCGGCGCCGGAAGTCAGTTTGCGCCGGAAGTCAGTTATTGGCCACAGGGGAGGGGAGGGTGGTTTTTATTGGCCATAGGGGAGGGGAAGGTGGTTTTTATTGGCCATAGGGGAGGGAGGGTGGTTTTTATTTTACTGGCGACAGGGGAGGGGAGGGTGGTTTTTATTTTACTGGCCACAGGGGAGGGTAGGGTGGTTTTTATTGGCCACAGGGGAGGGGAGGGTGGTTTTTATTGGCCACAGGGGAGGGGAGGGTGGTTTTTATTGGCCACAGGGGAGGGTAGGGTGGTTTTTTTGCCTGTTTTGCATGTTATTTTGCCATTACTGTGTGTCACATATTTTTTTTATTTCACCTTTATTTAACCAGGTAGGCAAGTTGAGAACAAGTTCTCATTTACAACTGCGACCTGGCCAAGATAAAGCAAAGCAGTTCGACAGATACAACGACACAGAGTTACACATGGAGTTTTCACATATCAGTTTTCAAACTATGTAAAAAATATACACTACCGTTCAAAAGTTTGGGGTCACTTTTTTGAAAGAAAAGCTGATTTTTTTGTCCATTAAAATAACATCAAATTGATCAGAAATACAGTGTAGACAGTGTAAATGTTGTAATGGCCTGTAACGATCGTGTGTGGTGGAAGAAGGTGAGGACCAAAGCGCAGCGTGGTAAGTGTTCATGTTTTTAATAAAATAACTGAACACTGAACAAAACAACAAATGACAAACGAACAGTCCCGTAAGGTGAATGAAAAAACACTAAACAGGAAATAAACACCCACAACTCAAAAGTGAAACCAGGCTACCTAAGTATGATTCTCAATCAGGGACAACGATTGACAGCTGCCTCTGATTGAGAACCATACCAGGCCGAACACAGAAAATCCCAAATTATAGAAAAAATAACATAGACAACCCACCCAACTCACGCCCTGACCATACAGAAACAAAGACATAATAAAATAACTAAGTTCAGAACGTGACATGGCCATTGTATCTGGAAACTGCAGATTTTTTTATTCATGCAATATCTACATAGGCGTACAGAGGCCCATTTCCAGCAACCATCACTCCTGTGTTCCAATGTTGTAAAGCACCATAAATCCAGAGAAAGACAGACTTTGATGACAAAATTTACCCACGAGGGACCGCCGCCCCACCTTCCTGTTCCAAGTGAGCACAGCACAACAAGGTGAGTCCAAAAATGTGAGTAACAGACAGATATTGAAGGGGAAATCAACAAAGTGAAGGGGTCCAACTGAGTCCAACTGAGTCTAATATTGCGCTGATCCGCGTAATGATGGTGTAACGTCTCCTTCCATCTCACACTCTCAAACACATAGATCCCCTGAACGCAGCTCACTCTCCAGATCCCAATCACCTGAATTCTGATCACCTGTTCACACATCTGTATGTCATTATCACACACTATTTAGTTCAGGTCTTTGCACCCCGTCATTGTGAGGTATTGGTTGTTTTGTGACACACTTCGGAGCTCTGTTTTTCCAGTAATTTAATCCTCACGTGTATGATAGTTTTTGCCTGCCTCACTAACGATGCCTTTGGCCTATCGGATTTCCTGTTATCAACCTATTGCCTGATCTCCCGGACAATGTTACTAGCCTTTTCCCTGCCTGTACTGTTGCCTTTTTGTACCCCCTGTGTATGACCACCTGCCCCTGGACTCAGCTACCTGCCTCCTCCTGTGTATGACCTTCTGCCCCTGGACCCAGCTACCTGCCTCCTCCTGTGTATGACCTACTGCCTGCCCCTGGACCCAGCTACCTGCCTCCTCCTGTGTATGACCTTCTGCCCCTGGACCCAGCTACCTGCCTCCTCCTGTGTATGACCTTCTGCCCCTGGACCCAGCTACCTGCCTCCTCCTGTTTATGACCTTCTGCCCCTGGACCCAGCTGCCTGCCTCCTCCTGTGGTCCTTTACAAATAAACACCTGCTGCGCCCTGTGCTTGAAACCAGCTCTCTGTCTCCCATCGTGTTCATTACAGATGGTGACAGGTGTGCGTAATGATGGGCAGCCTGAGGGGGAGCGGAAGCAGGCGTGACAAAATGTTAAATGATTTATAGTTCTATTTTTTGATACATTTAAAACCAAATACTTTTATTAAAGTAGTATTTACTGGATGACTTTCCCTTCTACTTGAGTCCTTTTCTTTTAAGGTATCTTTAACTTTTACTCAAGTATGATAATTGGGTACTTTTTCCACTTTTTCCACTGCTATTTGCTTGGCTAGTTATAGCCTAATGTTAGCTAGCTAACATTGAACCTGGTTGGTTAGCTACCTGCAGATTCATGCAGGGTAGTATTGTCGTGAGTTGGGATTATGGTTCATTGTTTAACTAGCTAGCTAGCTACATATCTACGGGACATGTGGAGGTATCCATTTCAATAGAATGTCACTGCGACAACTGTTGATAGACATAGCTGGTAAATTCGCTCTGGCTATCTACTCCGATTTCAGACCACGGGTAAGATAGTCTAGCTAGCTTCATTTTCATATAGGACATGTTTCTAATTCTGACATAAAGTATTTTCATTTCAAGTGAGTGTGTACTGTTAGCTAGCTAGCTGAATGGGTGTAGACAAAGAAGAGCTCTCCAGTAGATGCCAAAACCAAAAGGCCATTTTCTCAAAAGTTTATCAACTTTCAAAGCAGAATTACTTTCCCGTTGTTCCTCAAATGCAGTGTATGATATACCATTTTGTAGCTTTGCGTCTCTGCTTTTATTCAACGTAAAAATTAAAAATAAACACAATTTCAAATTTTGCTACATAAGACTGAATCAAGGTGGTCGGTCACATGTGTATTTTTTTCTGTTGGACCAGTCTGTCTCCTAACCTCATTCGAAATGGTTATAGTGAGTTTCCAGTGATCAGATCTTCACGTTTTTAGTTGTTTTAGGTTTGTTTAGGTTACTCCACATCATGCCCCCAGACACACCAGGTTTAACTAAATAGATATAAGTGTCACTGATGTTGACCGTTTGTATATTCTGGGGCACTTTATAATAACGCCACGAAATAAAGCATTTGTCATTTATTAATAATGTACTCCATCCATAATATGTGTAATATAGGTCCTTATAAACCATTTACTAAACTGGTCTTGACAAATCAAATCCATCAATCAATCCCAACATGTGCAGCAACCAATTGATGAATGGAAAGAGGCCAACTGTTACAAAACACCAACATGTTTAATGAACTTCTGAGATTGTCAAGACCAGTCTTTGATATTGGTAGGGAGGGATGTATTTTCTGTTTGTCAACATTGACATAGTCTGTTTATTGTGGTGTTGAATAACACAAACCATGATTTTCAAGGGCCTTATGTCGCTATGCTTTGTTTATTGGTTGTGTGGTGTATTGGAATAGTAACCTGTTGGTGGAGAATTCGTTGCATATATTTTATATAATTATAAATATGGCATCAAAATGTAGAAAAATCTGATTTCCCCCCTAGCTGATCATTGTCTGCAGCCGGCTCTGATTGTAGAGTAATGAAACACGCAGGGAGAGTTAGCTCGTCTGTGGTGGTCGGTGAACCCTTAACCTTCTGGCCATGAGCCCTGTGTGGCATCAACTGTGCCACAAAAGCATGCTGAAGTGGTGAAGTCGTTACATAAACATTTATAAACATTGCTGGGGCAGCAGGTAGTCTAGTGGTTAGAGCGTTGGGCCAGTAACCTGAAAGGTTGCTAAGATCAAATCCCCAAGCTGACAAGGTAAAAATCTGTCGTTCTGACCCTGAACAAGGACGTTAACCCAATGTTCCTAGGTCATCATTGTAAAAAATAATTTGTTCTTAACTGACTTGCCTAGTTAAATAAACACAAGGTTGCTGTACTTCTTTTTGGTCGTAAGCATTATTTTGGTTTAATTCTATACAGTACAAGGGGAGGGTCATGTGATAATATTTCATGTTGGGGGGGTATTTTTATTCATGACACCTTGAGTTGGACCAGTCTGTCCCCTAACCTCATTCGAAATGGTTATAGTGAGCTTCCAGTGATCAGATCTTCACGTTTTTAGTTGTTTTAGGTTTGTTTAGGTTACTCCACATCATGGCCCCCAGACACACCAAGTTTAACTAAATAGATATAATTGTCACTGATGTTGACCGTTTGTATATTCTGGGGCATTTTATAATAACGCCACGAAATAAAGCATTTGTCATTTATTAATAATGTACTCTAACCATAATATGTGTAATATAGATCCTTATAAACCATTTACTAATCATTAGTTATTAAGTATTTGTGTGTGGCCTCATCAAAAGCGTGAGCTATATAATCTTTATAAATAGTGTAGCGACCCTGGTGTATGATCGCGGGTATCGACTTCCGCCACTTGAGCTTGTTTTTTAATGTATTATTAAACAGTAACATGCAAAACATAAACATAACAGCCTGGACGAATCCATAAAAAAATATGAGAAAAAAAACCAACACAAATCTTGCTTCAGTGTAATGAAACAGGCAAGGAGTGCGGCCCGAGCCCTCAACCATCTGGCCCATAGCCACGCGAAAATCGACTGTGCCACAAAACCATGCTTCAGTGGCAGAGTCGATATCCGCACATATACACCAGGGTCGCTACAATACTATATAACTGTAGGGAGTATGGAAAGAGTGCTATTGAATTTAGATAGTGTAGGGATATAGAGCTTTTGAATGTTAGATACTCTGGGCCTTTTTACGTGATAGAAAGACTTGAAAAGGTGTCAATAGTGAAAGTCGTGCCAGCTGATCCCAGGTACTACTGCCTCCATACAGGCATTGGAAGTGCTATGCCTATTAGGTGACCTAGTGATCATGTGTCACAGTATATGTTGGCTACAGTCGCAGGTAGAAACAGCTGTCAAATGGTTGACACAACATTTTACAATATCACAGGTGTTCCCGTGGGTTAGATAAGTAAACTTACCCAACAGTTTGACATTTAAACGCGTAACCTTCTTGCTTTTTTCATTATGAAGTAATTCCTCGGATCTGGTGCGTTTGGGCTGCCTTTGTATGCATTGCATTGTGACTTCAATTCCTTACAAATAGTATCCGTTGTTACAAATAGTATCCGTTGTTACAAAACAAAAGTGTCTTGTCAGCGAGAATCCTATTCGTGCTTGGCGTTTTGAAAGGATATTTCTTAAAGGGCGTGTACTACTCAAGGGTAAAAGTTCACTAATCATTTTACAGTCAACTCCACTCCTCAGTAAAGCGATAGGCAAATACTGGTTACGGTAAGGAGAAAGCATCTGTTACGTGTTTTCGCGGTTTCACTGCGTGTACAGTACACTATCATTTTTTTTAAAAACACACAATTAAAAAATGCCACTGTGTTACTGTCCTGATACTGGCTGCATATGCTATTAGATGGTTATGCTCGGTTTAAATCAGCATCATTTTAACCAAAGTGTCTAGTATACTAAGTAGCCCTATGCCATCATTCATAAGGACAGTGGCTATTGGACAGATGTTTATGATCAATATCATGAATGATGGCGTACTATGTATAGGAGTCATACTATAAGAGATGGCATCTGCCAAATGTGATTATTTTCATTATGGCCTTACCTTACCTTACTTTGCCTGAGACAGCTGTACTTAGATGGTATTGATAATAAGACTAGGTTGCCCTCTTGCGGTTCCAGGCATTTGCGGACTCAGTTGGGTCTCAATTTACCAGTTAGATTTGCAGCGGTAAAATATTTTGCCGCGAGGTGGGGAGGCCTCCCAACCAAATTTCACGTTGGGCCCCCAAAAGGCTAGATTGTATGAAAAGGATATAACCGCCATCATTGCAGGTTATTTTGTCATCTCCTTACAATTATGAAATGTCTTATTGTTTTGTTGTGCAGAATGAAGTTATAACCCTGCCAGCAGCTACTGTAAACATCATACCATTGAATGGGGAGTATGGTGAGTATCATATGGAAACCAGAAAGTGAGCCACATAATGATTCAGACTGAGACAAACAAGAATTAGGCTAGATATTTAGCTAGAAGAGGATTGGTTCGCTTCACTCTCAACTGCCTGCCATTTCCTAGCTCAGCTGAATTCAAAATGGACCACTAACCACTATCCCATAGCCACTATCCTGTACTAGGGATGTGTCAAACGGACCATTTTTCTTAACGTTTAAAAGGCCATTTTTTTTCTCGGTTTTCCGCTAAAACGATAGGAACAATTCATAAAATGTCACGTTTAATTTACAATGAAGAACATATTACGTATGTTTGACCGCAGGAGCCGGGAAATTAAGTTATCTAACGTTACTTCCACCCCGTACTGACATAGAACGCAGCTACAGTAACATGTCTTTAGCGACAATTGATAACTTTTCAGACAATAATAAATGCAAAAAAAGTGCCGCATCAGGTCTGTACCTTGTCAGACAGTAGAATTCTGCTCCGGCGTCAAAATGTTATGTATTTATTCCCTGACAACAATAAACGTCGCTGATTGATGTGCTGCTATGTTTTTTTAATGCAGTTTTTTTATTGTATGGTAGCTAGATGTGTTTTATTTATACTAAATGTCTTGGTAAATCACGGTATTTGACAAACATTAAAGTGCTGTTTTAGGAGAGTGGTATGCGCGCAGTTTAATATTATATGATTGACAGTTCTGGTTGCCGAGTGATGGATTTTAGTCCCGCTTTACAAACAAGTTATTAAATGTCCGTTCATATCACCAGACAAGGTTTTTTGAAAAACCGTAGTGTAGCCTACACTCACAGACAAACAAAGATGCCGTAGCCGAGGCGCTTTCAAGGGGCCACATCCCAATATGTTTGAAAAGCGTAATCAATACAGGCTACCGGTAACCTTCTGTAATTTCACATGAGGCCAAAACGAAGAGTAGGCTACCCTGTGTGCACACAAGACTGGCCCTAAAAGACATTGGTGCCATGAATAGGCTAGGATATTCTACACGCAACAGAGTGAAGATTGAACACACGCTATAAAACCTATAAAACTATCTATCCCATAGCTGCTATCCTCTAACCGCTGTCCTATAGCCCCTGTCCCATAGCCGTTGTCCTATAGCCGCTGTCCAATAGCCTCTGTCCAATAGCCACTGTCCTATAGCCCCTGTCCTATAGCCGCTGTCCTATAGCCCCTGTCCCATAGCCGTTGTCCTATAGCCGCTGTCCAATAGCCTCTGTCCTATAGCCGCTGTCCTATAGCCTCTGTCCTATAGCCGCGGTCCTATAGCCTCTGTCCAATAGCCGCTGTCCTATAGCATCTGTCCAATAGCCACTGTCCTATAGCCCCTGTCCTATAGTCGCTGTCCTATAGCCGCTGTCCAATAGCCACTGTCCTATAGCCCCTGTACTATAGCCGCTGTCCTATAGCCGCTGTCCTATAGCCGCTGTCCAATAGCCACTGTCCTATAGCCGCTGTCCTATAGCCACTGTTCTATCCTTATATTTAGATAAGGCTATGGATACACCTATCCAATTGTGTCAGACCGACAGAAGAGCCCAGCAGTAGGGGGTAGGTATTAAACAGAGGTGCCCAGTAGTATGGGGTAGGTATTAAACAGAGGTGCCCAGTAGTAGGGGGTAGGTATTAAACAGAGGTGCCCAGCAGTAGGGGGTAGGTATTAAACAGAGGTGCCCAGTAGTATGGGGTAGGTATTAAACAGAGGTGCCCAGTAGTAGGGGGTAGGTATTAAACAGAGGTGCCCAGTAGTATGGGGTAGGTATTAAACAGAGGTGCCCAGTAGTAGGGGGTAGGTATTAAACAGAGGTGCCCAGCAGTAGGGGGTAGGTATTAAACAGAGGTGCCCAGTAGTATGGGGTAGGTATTAAACAGAGGTGCCCAGTAGTAGGGGGTAGGTATTAAACAGAGGTGCCCAGCAGTAGGGGGTAGGTATTAAACAGAGGTGCCCAGCAGTAGGGGGTAGGTATTAAACAGAGGTGCCCAGCAGTAGGGGGTAGGTATTAAACAGAGGTGCCCAGTAGTATGGGATAGGGGCTGAGGGTCCATGGGCTGTATTGAATATAGGGCATAGAGTCTAGACGGTCCAGACCAATTATTATTAATTATCTTGTGCCTATGATAGTACCGGGGAAAGTTGTCCGTCCTCTCTATCCATCCTCCGAAGGCCACTCCCCCCCTGCTCTCTGCCGTGTGCGTAGTTACGCGTGCCTCGGATAGCCTAAAATCATTGTTTTTCTTATTCAATTAAACCAAAACCTCACACATATATTTTTTCAAATCCAAGTGTGCCCTCAGACATATCTTTTTTCAAATCCAAGTGTGCCTTTTGCCTACAGGTGGAATGCAATTAAACCAAAACCTCACACATATATTTTTTCAAATTCAAGTGTGCCCTCAGACATATCTTTTTTCAAATCCAAGTGTGCCCTCAGACAAAAGTTGTGTTAGTGTTGTTGTGTGGGCAGTTGGTAAAGAATATGGGGGATGATGACGTTCACATTTCATACCCACGCCATGGAACTTATCCCCATGGAACTTATCCCCATGGAACTTATCCCCATGGAACTTATCCCCATGGAACTTATCCCCATGGAACTTATCCCCATGGAACATATCCCCATGGAACATATCCCCATGGAACTTATCCCCATGGAACTTATCCCCATGGAACTTATCACCATGGAACATATCCCCATGGAACATATCCCCATGGAACTTATCCCCATGGAACTTATCCCCATGGAACTTATCCCCATGGAATTTATCCCCATGGAACATATCCCCATGGAACTTATCCCCATGGAACATATCCCCATGGAACTTATCCCCATGGAACATATCCCCATGGAACTTATCCCCATGGAACTTATCCCCATGGAACATATCCCCATGGAACTTATCCCCATGGAACTTATCACCATGGAACTTATCCCCATGGTACATATCCCCATGGAACTTATCCCCATGGAACATATCCCCATGGAACATATCCACATGGAACTTATCCCCATGGAACATATCCCCATGGAACTTATCCACATGGAACATATCCCCATGGAACTTATCCCCATGGAATTTATCCACATGGAACTTATCACCATGGAATTTATCCACATGGAACTTATCACCATGGAATTTATCCACATGGAACTTATCACCATGGAACTTATCCCCATGGAACTTATCCCCATGGAACATATCCACATGGAACTTATCACCATGGAATTTATCCACATGGAACTTATCACCATGGAATTTATCACCATGGAACTTATCCACATGGAACTTATCACCATGGAACATATCCCCATGGAACTTATCCCCATGGAACATATCCCCATGGAACATATTTATCTATTTGATTTAGATGAGAGCAGTGGGATTGACTGAGATACAGTACATACATACATACATACATACTGACGCGAGTTATTGAGAAATAATGGGTGTTGATTCATGTAGGTTATGGCTGTGTATTATATTACCCTATGAGTAACCATTATGACTAACAGAATAACAGCTTCCTGTAATTATACACCTGCCGTAAACTATTTGGAATGTTGTTGGTCAAGAACATCACAATCAACAGTTGTACATTTAAATGAGTAAAACAACGAAAACAAATCAAAACATATCCTATTCAAGTTGCTTCAGATGACAAAATGTAACCTTTTTTAAAACGTATAGATCAATAAATGATTTAATTCATCATTAAAAAAGAACAAAGTCTGTAGCTTTTACCGTGTTTGTCGTTTATCCCATTTGTTTCCATTATGTCAAATTATCTTGTGCCTATGATAGTACCGGGGAAAGTTGTCCGTCCTCTCTATCCGTCCTCCATCCTCCGAAGGCCACTCCCCCCCCCCTGCTCTCTGCCGTGTGCGTAGTTACGCGTGCCTCGGATAGCCTAAAATCATTGTTTTTCTTATTCAAATAGTACAATATAACATCCTCAAAAACATGATCAAAGTAAGGTTAGTTCTGAGGGCAGGTACTTTTCCTGTGGAAGATTGAAATGCCACTCCTCCTCCCCGTCTGTTGTCAACGAGTGATGTCCCTGGCATCGTGGACCAGTTTTGGGTTACTCCTTACGATACCATTTTCGTGTGAAGTCAACGCTAAATGCAAAACATACTTTCAGAGTGACTTCATTGTGAAACAATTCTGTAGTGTCAACCGTCCTATTTATATTCAGAATGTATCAAATGTAGATAGATCAGTAAAATAATGACTTAAGTCAGCTGAGCTATAGGTTCGGTTGGGCAGTCAGTGTAACTGTAAATGTAGCCTTCCCACTCAGAATGTCACAGATGACAAGTGATTGATCAATGATTCTCCGTTCGCAGAATCACTAGCGATCTCTAAGACAGCTGGCCCTCTGCCCCATTTCCAATGGGAATTATTGGAGGCTCATAATTGGAATGACTCGCGCGTTCTCTCACCAATCACAGACATCTTGACCTGAAAGAAGCCAGACCGGTCTCAAAGCATAACCTGAGGCTAATATCTTCCCTTGGTTACAGTGGCTGGCAACCGTTTGAAAGAATGTTTAAACAATAGGAAAGGTGGAGCAGGTGACAGCCTAGTAAAGTATTTCATAAGGATCTACTGTGTGTTGTTATTGTCCAGTTTAAAGAATAGAGGTCAGCTAAGTTGTTATGTTTTCATGCATACATTTTTTTTGGTCCAGACAGTACATATTTTAACCAATGGGTATGTAATGATGTCATGTTTATTGGTCTGTGGTTAATCCAGACGGTCTGTGGTAAAAGCATGGGAATGTAAAGCAACCTGCAGGACAAACCGTTTTCATGTACTTATCTTCAACTATACTCTGTGCATTCAAAGCCTGGCCCATATACTGTATATATATATATATATTTACATTTTTTGTCATTTTGCAGATGCTCTTATCCAGAGCGATTAACATGCGCAATTAGTGTTAAGTGCCTTGCTCAAGGGCACGTCGACAGCTTTTTCCACCTAGTCAGCTCGGGGATTCGAACTAGCAACCTTTCGGTGACTGGTCCAACACCCTTAACCACTAGGCTACCTGCTGCCATCATGGATGTTGGCAGATGGTTAACCAAAAATGACAGTGCACCCGCATCACACTTAACTTGATTTGGACCATTGACCCCTGACACCTGGTCAAGTTATCCATCTGGAGAACAACTCGGCCAGTATGTTTAAAGATGGCACTGGACGAAAGTAAAGAGCAACTCCAGGAGATGTGCTTTAAAGGTTGATTCATATGGGCCTACTCTCTTTTACTGGTGTTCCTGCACTGGTGGTGCTCCTAACTAAAGGTTATAGCACTGGTGGTGCTCCTAACTAAAGGTTATAGCACTGGTGGTGCTCCTAACTAAAGGTTATAGCACTGGTGGTGCTCCTAACTAAAGGTTAGAGTACTGGTGGTGCTCCTAACTAAAGGTTAGAGTACTGGTGGTGCTCCTAACTAAAGGTTAGAGTACTGGTGGTGCTCCTAACTAAAGGTTAGAGTACTGGTGGTGCTCCTAACTAAAGGTTAGAGTACTGGTGGTGCTCCTAACTAAAGGTTAGAGTACTGGTGGTGCTCCTAACTAAAGGTTATAGCACTGGTGGTGCTCCTAACTAAAGGTTAGAGTACTGGTGGTGCTCCTAACTAAAGGTTAGAGTACTGGTGGTGCTCCTAACTAAAGGTTAGAGTACTGGTGGTGCTCCTAACTAAAGGTTAGAGTACTGGTGGTGCTCCTAACTAAAGGTTAGAGTACTGGTGGTGCTCCTAACTAAAGGTTAGAGTACTGGTGGTGCTCCTAACTAAAGGTTAGAGTACTGGTGGTGCTCCTAACTAAAGGTTATGGCACTGGTGGTGCTCCTAACTAAAGGTTAGAGTACTGGTGGTGCTCCTAACTAAAGGTTATAGCACTGGTGGTGCTCCTAACTAAAGGTTAGAGTACTGGTGGTGCTCCTAACTAAAGGTTAGAGTACTAGTGGAGCACCATGCACTGCTACCAATAAAAAAGTTATTTTAGAGCCGGGCCCTGCCCCCAACCCAGTTCCCCCAGACAATAGTGATGGAGAGGCAAGTTGCCGGCTGGATGCCGGGGGAGCTTGTGGCCCTCAGCACTTCCCTTTCAGGCCAGGCTTACCTCTGGGCGGCGCTCAGTCAGCACAGCAGGGCACAGGGATCATTAACACACAGGGATTAGTGTGCTTTTACACAGGGACAGGGCCTCACTTCTGGGAAGAGGGAAGAGGCATCCCCATACAAATGTAGGATCATAATTTGATCACCCTGTTGCAGGAGTGTATTTGAGGTTTAAAAAGGCTTCTGAAGTTTATAATTTTTATGTAGAAATTTCGGACTTGATTTTCCCTTAAAAAAATGTATCAAAAATATAAATGAATTAAAATACACTTAATAATTCGCATTTCCTGTTGCTGCAGGGCTATTTTCCTGCTGTAGCAAACTGGCTCAAATTAAGATCCCACATCTGTAGATATGGAACCCTAGAATTCCCATCTTCTGATGAATGGTCTGTGGGCATCCCTCTCTCCCAAGCTATAGAGGTCGATGGAAAGGCATGCTCAACCCTCTCCAAAGCCATCACATTATTAGAAAAACTGGGGGAGACAAATCCAACATCCAGGAAGAGAACCAGAGTAGTAATGTGTTGCATTGGATTTGAGCGTGCACGTAATTGGTTACAGACTCATTTCGAGGCACAACAGGGTTCACAATTGAAAAGTGCACCACAATTGCCCGATGTTTGTTCATCCCTTTAAGCCCTGAGATTAATGTAGTGCTACACAGTAAACTATTGGTACAGCACCAATACAGCTCTCTGAACAACTGGTCTTTATGCAAACGAGACTAGTTGTTTGTGATACAACAAAGTTCTTTGAGGGTGCATGAAAATGGTTGCCTGACTTCCCTGTGATGTGTATCAATAACAACATACCACCTACCATTAACTGAACGGACTATTCAATAAATTACAAATATATATTTGATACATGTGCCTTCAGAAAGTATTCACACCCCTTGGACTTTTTCCACATTTTGTTGTGTTACAAAGTGGGATTAAACTGGATTTAATTGTAATTTTTGGTCAGTGATCTACACAAAATACTCAATGTCAAAGTGGAAGAAAAATTCAAACATTTGTATAAAAAACACACACATATATTGTAACGCTCAATGAGTGAATGGGTGTGGAGTCAGGCGCAGAGAGCAAAGGATGCGGGAAAAAACACGCTTTAATGTCCAAAATCAAAGGAACAAAATAGTATTATCCAACACAGGTGTAACTATAAAAACAAAATAGTCCCCTATTGTGAAATACTAGGACAGCGAGAAAACCCCAACAAAACACTAACACCTCTCACAAATACAGAAGAACAAGCCCGCACAAACAGAAGCGGACTGAACAAACTTAAATAACCCCACCCTAACAACCAAACAATGAACAGGTGAAACCAATTAGACAAAACCAAACGAACACAGAACAAAGGATCGGTGGCAGCTAGTAGACCGGCGACGACGACCGCCGAGCGCCACCCGAACAAGAAGGGGAGCCACCTTCGGTAATATTCGTGACATATATATATATATATATATATATAAATAAATAAAACACAAACATATCTTGATTAGATAATTATTCAACCCCCTGAGTGAATAAATCTTAGAATCACCACCCTGATGTCTCTTGATGAACATATCAATAATATTTCAAGGACAGCTTATTTTCTCTCTTCGTAACATTGCAAAAAATCTGAAACTTTCTGTCCAAAAATGATATCAGAAAAATGAATCCATGCTTTTGTCACTTCTAGATTAGACTACTGCAATGCTCTACTTTCCGGCTACCTGGATAAAGCACTAAATCAACTTCAGTTAGTGCTAAATACGGCTGCTAGAATCTTGACTAGAACCAAAACATGTGATCATATTACTCCAGTGCCTCTCTACACTGGCTTCCTGTTAAGGCAAGGGCTGATTTCAAGGTTTTACTGATAACCTACAAAGCATAACATGGGCTTGCTCCTTCCTATCTTTCCAATTTGGTCCTGCCGTACATACCTACACGTACGCTACGGTCACAAGACGCTTACTGTCCCTTGAATTTCTAAGCAAACAGCTGGAGGCAGGGCTTTCTCCTATAGAGCTCCATTGTTATGGAATGGTCTGCCTATGTGAGAGACGCAGACTCGGTCTCAACCTTTAAGTCTTTACTGAAGACTCATCTCTTCAGTGGTTCATATGACTAAGTGTAGTCTGGCCCAGGAGTGTGAAGGTGAAAGGAAAGGCACTGGAGCAACGAACCGCCCTTGCTGTCTCTGCCTGGCCGGTTCCCCTCTCTCCACTGGGATTCTCTGCTTCTAAACCTATTACGGTGCTGAGTCACTGGCTTACTGGTGCTCTTCCATGCCGTCCCTTGGAGGGGTGCGTCACTTGAGTGGGTTGAGTCACTGACATGATCTTCCTGTATGGGTTGGCGCCACCCTCGGGTTTGTGCAGTTGGGGAGAACTTTGTGGGCTATACTCGGCCTTGTCTCAGGGTGGTAGGTTGGTGGTCTGTTGATATCCCTCTAGTGGTGTGGGGGCTGTGCTTTGACAAAGTGGGTGGGGTTATATCCTGCCTGTTTGGCCCTGTCCGGGGGTATCATCGAATGGGGCCACAGTGTCTCCTGACCCCTCCTGTCTCAGCCTCCAGTATTTATGCTGCAGTAGTTTATGTGTCGGGGGGCTAGGGTCCGTTTTTTATATCTGGAGTACTTCTCCTGTCTTATCCGGTGTCCTGTGTGAATTTAAGTATGCTCCCTCTAATTCTCTCTCTCTTTCTCTTTTTCCTTCTCGCTCTCTTTCTCTCTTCTCTCAGAGGACCTGAGCCCTAAGACCATGCCTCAGGATTACCTGGCCTGATGACTCCTTGCTGTCCCCAGTCCACCTGGTCATTCTGCTGCTCCAGTTTCAACTGTTCTGCCTGCGGCTATGGAACACTGACCTGCTCACTGGACGTGCTTCCTTGTCCCGGACCTGCTGTTTTGGACTCTCTCTCTACCACATCTGCTGTCTCTAACTCTGAATGATCAGCTATGAAAAGCCAACTGACATTTACTCCTGAGGTGCTGACTTGTTGCACCCTCTACAACCACTGTGATTATTATTATCTGACCCTGCTGGTCATCTATGAACGTTTGAACATCTTGGCCATGTTCTGTTATAATCTGCACCCAGAAGAGGACTGGCCACCCCTCATAGACTGGTTCCTCTCTAGGTTTCTTCCTAGATTCCAGCCTTTCTAGGGAGTTTTTCCTAGCCACCGTGCTTCTACACCTGCATTGCTTGCTGTTTGGGGTTTTAGGCTGGGTTTCTGTACAGCACTTTGCGACATCGGCTGATGTCAAAAGGGCTTTATAAATACATTTGATTGATTGATTGACTAGGCAACTCAGGAAAATTTGATGTCATCTCGGTAAGCAACTCCATATTTGGCCTTGTGATTTAGGTTATTGTCCTGCTGAATGAATTTGTCTCATAACAGTGTCTGTTTAAAATCAGACTGAACCAGTGTTTCCTCTAGGATTCTGCCTGTGCTTAACTCTATTGTATTTATTTTATCATAAAACAAATCCCAAGTCCTTAACAATGACAAGCATACTGATAACATGATGCAGCTACCACCATGCTTAAAAATATGAAGACTGGTACTCAGTGATGTGTTGTGTTGAATTTGCCCCAAACATAACGTTAATTTCTTTGCCACATTTTTTTGCAGTTTTACTTTTGTGTGACTTATTGCAAACATAATGCATGTTTTGGAATATTTTTATTCTGTACAGGCTTCCTTCTTTTCACTCTGTCAATTAGGTTAGTATTGTGGAGTAACTACAATGTTGTTGATCCATGCTCAGTTTTTTCCTTTCACAGCTATTAAACTCTGTAACTGTTTTAAAGTCACCATTGGCATCATGGTGAAATCCATGAGCGGTTTCTTTCCTCTCTAGCAACTGAGTTAGGAAGGAAACCAGTATCTTTGTAGTGAGTGTGTGTATTGATACACCATCCAAAGTGTAATTAATAACTTCCCCATCTACCAATATGTGCCATTCTTTACAAGGCATTGGAAAACCTCCCTGGTCTCTGTGGTTGAATCTGTGTTTGAAATCCACTACTCGACTGAGGGATCTTACAGATAATTGTATGTGTGGGATACAGAGACTAGTTCAACATCATTATTGCACACAGAGTGAGTCCATGCAACTTATTGTGTGATGTGTTAAGCACAGTTTTACTCCCGAACTTATTTAGGCTTGCCATAATCAAAGGGGTTGAATACTTATACTTTGGAACAAAAATGTCAACAAACATAATTCCACTTTGACATGATGGGGTATTGTGATGTCACGATGGGGTATTGTGATGTCACGATGGGGTATTGTGTGTAGGCCAGTGACACAAAATCTCAATTTAATACATTTTAAATTCCGGCTGTAACACAACAAAATGTGGAAAAAACGTGAAGGGGTGTGAATACTTTCTGAAGGCTCTGTAGCATTATTGTTGTACCGTATTGCTTAAGTTTGCCATGTCAAATTGTATTTCGTTAAAAGTCTGTGCTTTTCAAGACCGCCTTATGGCAAGATGAAACGATAACAACCGCATTCATACCATTCATAGTACATCTTTCAACCAATCATCTCCAGACATGGCCTTCTATTAGCTCTCGTGTTTATCAGAGTTGGGTTTCATCTCCTCCGGTGTTTCCTCTGTCTACAGTAGGTCATCGTCAGGTTAGGATTTAGGCCAGGGTAGCTAAATAAAGGTTAAGAAATAAAAGGTTAAATAAAATGTTTGTTTTTTTTAAAGAATAATACTCAGTTAAACTATATCAGCGGAATACGTACAATGCATTAATGAAATACTTATGGACTGCTTATGCATGTGTTATGTATGGGTTATGTATGGGTTATGAATGTGTTATGTATGGGTTATGAATGTGTTATGTATGGGTTATGAATGTGTTATGTATGGGTTATGCATGTGTTATGTATGGGTTATGAATGTGTTATGTATGGGTTATGAATGTGTTATGTATGGGCTATGAATGCGTTATGTATGGGTTATAAATGTGTTATGTATGGGTTATGTATGGGTTGCGTATGAGTTATGTATGGGTTACATATCGGTTATGAATGTGTTATGTGTGGGTTATGTATAGGTTATGTATGGGTTATGAATGTGTTATATATGGGTTACATATGGGTTATGTATGTGTTATGTATGGGTTATGAATGAGTTATGTATGGGTTACGTATGGGTTATGTATGGTTATGAATGTGTTATGTATGCATTACATATGGGTTATGAATGTGTTATGTATGGGTTATGAATGAGTTATGTATGGGTTACGTATGGGTTATGTATGGTTATGAATGCGTTATGTATGGGTTATGAATGTGTTATGTATGGGTTATGAATGAGTTATGTATGGGTTACGTATGGGTTATGTATGGTTATGAATGTGTTATGTATGGGTTATGAAGTCCTTATGTAGCCTAGATACCCTTCAAGTTAAGGGTTACCACATGTTTAACATTGTTCAGAAAGCAGTGCTACAGTAATATACTGTCTGTCTTCTTTGTTATGCATTTAACTGAATCGTTCATATGAAAAACATCCAAGATACTCATCCCACAACCGTGAAGATACCATTTCCCTAAAACATTTGTTATATAGAATATTAGATCAAATAGGGGAGAGTGGGGTAAGTTGAGGTGTTTGCATTCAGCCTACCCCCCGGTATGGGGTAAGTTGAGGTGTTTAACATTCAGCATACCCCCCGGTATGGGGTAAGTTGAGGTGTTTTACATTCAGCCTACCCCCCAGTATGGGGTAAGTTGAGTGTTTTTGCACTCAGCCTACCCCCCGGTATGGGGTAAGTTGAAGTGTTTTACATTCAGCATACCCCCCGGTATGGGGTAAGTTGAGGTGTTTTACATTCAGCCTACGGTATGGGGTAAGTTGAGGTCATTTTGCATTCAGCCTACGGTATGGGGTAAGTTGAGGTGTTTTTACATTCAGCCTACGGTATGGGGTAAGTTGAGGTGTTTTACATTCAGCATACCCCCCGGTATGGGGTAAGTTGAGGTGTTTTACATTCAGCATACCCCCCGGTATGGGGTAAGTTGAGCAGCCTTGGGGTAAGTGGGTGATGGTGTCTTGTGACAGTGGGTGTTGGTGCTTGTAGGCCAAAGATTCATTCATGGAATGGGGATGTGGTACATTGTATAACTTCAATGTATGCCTACATTCAGATATAAATCTGTCTGTTCATTATCACTTACCCTTCCATTTGTTGACCAGCTGTCTGGGACGGGGATGTTATTTCCATGTGCCAATTTGTAGGCCCATAACCCATAAGTTCTCTGGGTTTGAGGCTACTAAGCCTATGAAACTGTGAGATTATTGATATGTTTAGCAAGCTCAGACTCCATGTCTTAGTAAAAAAAAATGGTGCTATCTAGAACCTAAAAGGGTTCTTCGGCTGTCCCAAAAAACGAGATCCCTTGATCTCTTTCCCTTTCCACAGAGGGTTTTACATCGAACCCAAAAGGGCTCTACCTAGGACCAAATCTAAGTAAAGGAAGGGAATAAGAATATATACATATAAATATATGGTTGAGCAATGACAGAGCGGCACAGGCAAGATGCAATAGATGGTATAAAATATAGCACATGCATATGAGATGAGGAATGCAAGATGTGTAAACATCATTATTAAAGTGACTAGTGATCCATTTATTAAAGTGGCCGATATCAAGTCTGTGTGTAGGCAGCAGCCTTTCTGTTTAACAGTCTGATGGCCTTGAGATAGAAGCTGTTTTTTTTTTCAGTCTCTCGATCCCTGCTGTGATGCACCTGTACTGACCTCGCCGTCTGGATGGTAAGCAGGGTGAACAGGCAGTGGCTCGGGTGGTTGTTGTCCTTGAGTTCATACGCCTCACAAAAATACTATCCATGTTACTCATAAAACGGACGAAATCTAATCCTCATTGTATGGGGCATTGTGGTCATCGGCTCAACTTACCTAGGCAAACATTTTGACTATAGCAGCCTGCACAGCTAGAAGGATGCGCGTTCATGTATAACTATCTCCTTTGGTTTCGATACAAGCATCATGAAACCTATAACACCATAAATTCATTTGAATTTGTGATTTAAAAAAAATAAATACTTATGTGCTTACCACTTTTTTAATGTGGTTTCTTCCTTACGGACTGGTTGCGCCATAGAAACATGTGACCTCACGTGGCTTTACCCACAACCCCCAGGAACGTTGCTGCTCTCCAAGATCCTCTCACTCATAGATCTTGTTTTCAAGATCATCCTCATAATATTTTAGGTTTTGAATACTTGGGGAAAACTCAGACTCAAGGGTAATTGACTCGTCATTTAGGCTTACCCAATGTGTTAAGTGTACTCCTATTTTAAAAATAGGTGTTCTCTCCTACTTCCTCATACATTCATTTATTCCTACATGAAACTAACGGGGGAAAAAAACGTTTTACACATTAGGACTTTATGCCACCTGTGAAGTTTGTCTGAAAGTCTTGCGCTGATGCCTGGGAATATTCTGTTTAGCCACGTTATCTGTAGTCTTTTCCTTAGAATTAGCATCATGCTTCACCATGTTGTTGCAGAATTTGGCTTAGCTGTTGTCATGTCAAGTGTTATGCTCTGTTCTGTGTTGAACTGTGATGTAATGCATTTCATAGACTCCTGTTATGACTGCACCCCTAACACAAGGCCATTGTGTTCTGGAACTGTTGCTTGTATAAAAAGAACTGTCGGACATTGTTTACACAACAACCTCATTAAACTGGACATGTATATAATAATCACGTTCCCCAGGGTATTCACTAGTTATCACAGTCACAAAGTCATAATTATGGTTAACCCTCGCCTATTTCTAAAATATATATTTTTTTCTCCAGATTTTAAACCGAACCTTAACTCACACGGCTAGCCTTATGCCTAACCCGAACCTTGAATGAAGATCAAAAAGCACATCTTTGTTTCCATACATTTTCAATTATACTTTGTGGCTGTGGTAACTAGTGAAACCCCCCCTTCCCTAGAGCCAGATATTGAGTGCGGTGCGCCCTCTTGTGGGGAAACGTTGTAAATTCAAGGCCTGGGGGCCACGTTTAGATCCTTGGACCAAAGACCTAACAGTACGAAGACAGAAAGGAATAGCTTCAATCACACGTGTAACTCAAAAACAATTAGGGGTTCAACAAGGGTTCTTCTGAGATCCTCAAAGTTCTTTGAAGAACCTTAGGGTTCTTGTCACTGAAAATTGCCCCCAAAAGGTTCTTCCAAGAACCTCATAGGAGGTGGGGGTTAATTAAATGAGGAACCTCCTTAGTTGTCAAACATATAAATAGTAAAGTAAAGTACAGATACCCCCCAAAAAACTACTTAAGTAGTACTTTAAAGTATTTTTTACTTTAGTACTTTACACCACTGGTATTATAATGAAACCATCTGTCTTTTCATATTTGTGCAAATCTTTCTAAAAACAGAAAATGGACACAATTCAATGGATATCAATCAACAAAGAGGTAAGAATATGTAGGCTATAAGAACATGTTGAAGGCTTGCTGTAATTGGGTTCAGATGACTGAACTGCTCTCTTCTGTCTGTGTCTGCAAATATACTGACCAGGAGGCATACAAAGGTATGTCAATTAGTAGTGTATGTTATGCAGAGCACATTTGAGAAACCCTTTTAAAGGGTTCTTCGAAGAATTTACAGGGGTTCCCCCACAGTTTCAATTTGAAGAAACCCTTAAGGATACTCCATCCTTTGTAGAGTGTAGGCGATGTCCTGGCGACGTTGGCAAGCTAAACTCATGCGCAGAAATATATAATCAAGTCTAATAATCAGGTAATCTCAAGCCGAACAGCGCATGTGTAGGCCGTCAAATGAATGGCACTCCTTCGATATAAAGCCATTTTTTTTACGAAAATAAAAAAGTTTCAGTTTGTCACTTTCACGAGGTTGCAGTAATAACATGTTCACCTAATTAAGACATATCTCGAATCTAGGTTGTGCCTTTAGATTTCGAGAAAATTAACAACTATGGGGAAAAAATTCACCTCTCTCTCTGACTTCTCAAACCCTGGCCTGGCCTGCTTGGTCTGTTTCACAAGCGTTCCCGAAAGTTTTGCGATGTTGCGCTATGCTTAGAAACTATGCATATGTAACGGATGTGAAACGGCTAGCTAGTTAGCGGTGGTACGAGTCTGCTGTTAATGATAATTTAGGGGATTTTCCCAAGGTTGCTGTTGACGCATATCCCATAGTAGGTATTGGGTAAAATGTATATTTTGTATTGCGGTGATCAGTCCTTGGTTCCAAATATTGTGGAAGATGCCAGAGCTGAGGATGATGTTAAAGAGTTTAGGTATAGCCAATTGGAATTTGTGGTCTGTATATTTGATCATTTAATTTAGGATACCATCAACACCACATGCCTTTTTTTTGGGTTGGAGGGTTTGTATTTTGTCCTGTAGTTCATTCAATGTAATTCAAATAAAATCACATTTTATCTATGATATGCTAACTTACAAGCCCTTAACCAACAATGCAGTTCAATAAATAGAGTTAACTAAATATTAACTAAATAAAATAAAAAGTAACACAATAAAATAACAATAATGAAGCTATATACAGGGGGTACCGATACTGAGTCGGTATCGGTTAGTCGAGGTAATTTGTACATGTAGGTAGGGGTAAAGTGACTATGATAATGGTAGGGGTAAAGTGACTATGCATAGATAATAAACAGCGAGTAGTTGCAGTGTCAATGTAAATAGTCCATGTGGCCATTTGATTCATTCTTGAGCAGTCTTATGGCTGCTTTTTTTGACCTAGACTTGGGCTCCAGTACCGCTTGCCGTGCAGTAAGCAGAGACCATTTTTTGGGTCTTCCTCTGACACCACCTCGTATATACAGTGCCTTGCGAAAGTATTCAGCCCCCTTGAACTTTGCGACCTTTTGCCACATTTCAGGCTTCCAACATAAAGATATAAAACTGTATTTTTTTGTGAAGAATCAACAACAAGTGGGACACAATCATGAAGTGGAACGACATTTATTGGATATTTCAAACTTTTTTAACAAATCAAAAACTGAAAAATTGGACTTGCAAAATTATTCAGCCCCTTTACTTTCAGTGCAGCAAACTCTCTCCAGAAGTTCAGTGAGGATCTCTGAATGATCCAATGTTGACCTAAATGACTAATGATGATAAATACAATCCACCTGTGTGTAATCAAGTCTCCGTATAAATGCACCTGCACTGTGATAGTCTCAGAGGTCTGTTAAAAGCGCAGAGAGCATCATGAAGAACAAGGAACACACCAGGCAGGTCCGAGATACTGTTGTGAAGAAGTTTATAGCCGGATTTGGATACAAAAAGATTTCCCAAGCTTTAAACATCCCAAGGAGCACTGTGCAAGCGATAATATTGAAATGGAAGGAGTATCAGACCACTGCAAATCTACCAAGACCTGGCCGTCCCTCTAAACTTTCAGCTCATACAAGGAGAAGACTGATCAGAGATGCAGCCAAGAGGCCCATGATCACTCTGGATGAACTGCAGAGATCTACAGCTGAGGTGGGAGACTCTGTCCATAGGACAACAATCAGTCGTATATTGCACAAATCTGGCCTTTATGGAAGAGTGGCAAGAAGAAAGCCATTTCTTAAAGATATCCATAAAAAGTGTTGTTTAAAGTTTGCCACAAGCCACCTGGGAGACACACCAAACATGTGGAAGAAGGTGCTCTGGTCAGATGAAACCAAAATTGAACTTTTTGGCAACAATGCAAAACGTTATGTTTGGCGTAAAAGCAACACAGCTGAACACACCATCCCCACTGTCAAACATGGTGGTGGCAGCATCATGGTTTGGGCCTGCTTTTCTTCAGCAGGGACAGGGAAGGTGGTTAAAATTGATGGGAAGATGGATGGAGCCAAATACAGGACCATTCTGGAAGAAAACCTGATGGAGTCTGCAAAAGACCTGAGACTGGGACGGAGATTTGTCTTCCAACAAGACAATGATCCAAAACATAAAGCAAAATCTACAATGGAATGGTTCAAAAATAAACATATCCAGGTGTTAGAATGGCCAAGTCAAAGTCCAGACCTGAATCCAATCGAGAATCTGTGGAAAGAACTGAAAACTGCTGTTCACAAATGCTCTCCATCCAACCTCACTGAGCTCGAGCTGTTTTGCAAGGAGGAATGGGAAAAAATGTCAGTCTCTCGATGTGCAAAACTGTTAGAGACATACCCCAAGTGACTTACAGCTGTAATCGCAGCAAAAGGTGACGCTACAAAGTATTAACTTAAGGGGGCTGAATAATTTTGCACGCCCAATTTTTCAGTTTTTGATTTGTTAAAAAAGTTTGAAATATCCAATAAATGTCGTTCCACTTCATGATTGTGTCCCACTTGTTGTTGATTCTTCACAAAAAAATACAGTTTTATATATTTATGTTTGAAGCCTGAAATGTGGCAAAAGGTCGCAAAGTTCAAGGGGGCCGAATACTTTCGCAAGGCACTGTAGGTCTTGGATGGCAGGAAGCTACACACTGTAGCCGAGCAGGATTAGCGGAGTGGAGGTGATAGCTGATAGCTGATTCTAATATTTGTAATTGATCATGTATATGTTTTTGGTGTTTGTTCTTTGTTATAGAGCCCAAAAGATTGTAGAAGTAGATTATCTCTGCTTTGGATATTTTACTAATTTAGTTGTTTGTTTAGTGTTTTCCAATTTTCCCAGAAGTGGTTAGATTATATGGATTATTCAATTACATTGAACTGATTTCTGATCTGCTCTTCCTTCTTTTTTTTTGTCTACACAAGCTGCAAAAAAACACTCAAACTGGACAGTTTTATCGCAATCTCTTCATTCAAAGACTCAATCATGGACACTCTTAGTTGTGGCTGCTTTGCATGATGTATTGTTGTCTCTACCTTCTTGCCCTTTGTGCTGTTGTCTATGACCAATAATGTTTGTACCGTGTTGTGCTGCTACCATGTTGTGTTGTCATGTGTTGCTGCCATGATATGTTGTTGTGTTAGGTCTCTCTTTATGAGGAGTCTCTGTTGTTGTGATGTGTGTTTTAGCCTAAATTCAAATTTTAATTTTACATTTTTTAATTTTATCCCAGCTCCCGTCCCCACATGAGGTCTTTTGCCTTTTGGTAGGCCGTCATTGTAAATAAGAATTAGATTTGTTCTTAACTGACTTGCCATAAAGGTTAAATACAAATAAATACATAGGTATTGTTTAAGTGCCACACTCAAGATGGCGGCTTTTTCATTCCAATGTTGGCTACGCAAGGACGTGAGGAGCCTCGCAAGTGTCAAAGTTGTGTTGACAGTAGTAGCAGCAGCAGGAACTGTCAGGGCGAGGTAGCTAACATCACGAGCCGAATGGAGTAATTATCTCGTTATATTTCAAGAAAACCAAACCCCCACCACATTCCTTATAAACACCGTAAACCTCCAACGAAGCCATGGCAGAGGACTCGAGTGTTCAAACTTGGTCCATCAACAAGGACGACTATGTACTCAACGAGGTGATTGGTGAGTATGTCGCTAGGTTAGCTAGCGTGCTAACCTCTTAGCTAGCTTTCACGCAAGACAGCTATTTGGCTAACCTTAACTTAAAGCTGGTTAACTAACGTTAAACCTAGCTACAGCTAACCAACCTTATTTTTGACAGCTAACTATGCTATTATATATAACTAACTTAAGCATCTGTTTCTATTTTCGTTCATAGGTTGCTAGCTAGCTAATTAGCTACCATGTTAGCTTCTTTTTTTTTCTCCCCCAGATGCTAACTTGAATCACTAGCCTAGTAGCTAACGTCGTTAGCTACAGTAGCTAGCTAAGTCGGGCAGCATAGTTGAAGTATGGAGGTGGGTGGTGCCTTCGCTGAAAGAAGACATGATGGGGCTTAGTGAGTCACTCATACCTTTGTGGTAGCAAGGAGTTGGTATTATTCAGGCTTTTCTTTTTGTGATATGGACCGCGTTTTGTTTGTTATTCTTCCTGTACAATGCATAAGACATGTAGCTAGCTAACGTTATATGCATAATATAGTTTAGTAGTTGACGTTTGAGACCTCACACTTAATACATTTTGTCCTTTTTTAAGTATCTCACTAGCTAATCACTTTTGATACAAATGGCAAAAAGACACATGTCAAACAACCTTCCAGCAATATTTGTTTGTGGTAAATACAGAAGAATAGTTCCTTTTTGTTGTAGTTTTCTGGTACCTTGCCAAGTACCTCAACTCCTCCAGGAATGATCTGCCAATGATCTAGTGGTTTTTGAATGAACCTCCAACTATTTCAGATCATTGTCTCAATACTTAAAAAAAAAAAAAAAGAAAAAAAAAGTACATTCTTAAACCCTTAATGTGTACAGCATGTCTTTCTTTGTTTGCTGAAATTCATACTTTTTAATAAATCTTATTATAATAATAATCTTATGTCTTTGTCTTCCTCTTGGTTTGTCCCTCCCTGCAAGTGGTGCCCTGGCTTCCCTTTTGGATGTGTGCTACATTGTAATTCTTACCCCCTTTGTTTCATCTTCAGGGAGTGGTGCCACTTGGCTTCCCTCTTGGATGTGTGTTACATTGTAATTCTTCCCCTTTCGTTTCCTCTTCAGGGAGTGGTGCCACGGCCGTGGTGCAGGCGGCCTACTGTGAGCCCAGGAAGGAGAGGGTGGCCATTAAACGCATTAACCTGGAGAAGTGTCAGACCAGCATGGATGAGCTCCTGGTAACCAAACTGCAGAGAGCACCATTTATTTCAGGAGTTGACAATATAGCAATCAATACTGTCTAATCAATACTAGCTAATCATTTGACATGGCCTATTATGGTCTCTGGTATAGCTTAGCTGTAATGTGGGCCTGTGAAAGATGAGAGTACAGCAGCAGGAACACACACACACACACGCACATCCACGTACACAAACGCACGTACGCAAATGCACGTACACACACAGGCTGTCAGTGTAAATCAGATGAGCTCAGGCCAGCAGCTGGACAGACACCAACACAGCATTTTCAGCCCTTTTTGCATAACAGCCAGTAGCCCCCGGATCTACTCTGCCCTTTCTTGGCAACTCCATCAAGTTTGTCTTGGGGATTATGCCAATAGTGACATAGCATAACTAGAACGGGAAAAAGGCACAGTGATTTGACTTCAGCCATCATGGCACATTGACTTGAATATGTTTGTCCAAGTATATTCTATGGTAGTGACAACCTAGGTCACTCCTCACTCAGTCTTCCCTATTGGGGGGGGGGGGCCTGCTCTGTCATGTGATCAGTCAGGTTCAGAACAAGCAGAACAGCTGTGTCGAAAAAGCCTTCCTCTAGAGATTGATATTCAATCAACAAATCAACCCCTTACACTCTTGTGTAAATCTGACTAGGATTGGTTAAGCATAAGCAATATGGAGAAATTTCCACTTGGCCTGTCCAGAATGGAAATATGTTACTGCGCTGTTGGAGTCAAGACTCAAACTCTTTACTGTGCAATGTGCTGAGCCGTTGAAGCTCATTCATTCTGTTTCTTTCTCTCTCTCTCTCCTTGCAGAAAGAGATCCAGGCCATGTCCCAGTGCCACCACCCCAACATTGTGTCCTACTATACGTCTTTTGTAGTGAAGGACGAGCTGTGGCTGGTGATGCGACTCCTCAGTGGTGGTGGGTATTGCTGTAGGGACGGTACCAGGCTAGGAAGTAGTGGAGCATAAATACCACTTATGTAGCTCTTTACTTGGAGGCGGCACGCCTTGCATAAAGCGTTGATTAGAGGAAACGCTGCAGTCTGCTTAGCAATACTATAACAGAGGTGGTTGTTGGTTGTCCTCCATCCCTACTGTAATCACCTGATTCAACAAATCATTGAGCAGGGCTAGAGCAAAACCCTGCTCTCCAGGAGCTGGTTGGCCACCCCTGCGCCTGCCCACATCGAAACAGACACTTCAGCCCTACCAGACTCTATAAGCCCCAGCTGTTAGTCCTCCAGCAGTTAATACAGGGCTGAAGCAAATCCCTGCACGTCTAGTAGCTCTCTAGGAGGATGGTTAGCTTGGTTCATCTCCATCCCAGCTTCCTGACTACCAGGCACTACAGGTCCCTGTCTGGAGGAAGCACGGCCCTGAGCAGCAGCAGCTTCTCTCCAGCTGTGCCCTTGGCTCTCAGCCTGCTGCGGTATTCTCCATCCTCCTGGCATGCATTAACAATGTCAAGAGATCGAGGGATAGGGCTCTAAGCTGTCACACACATTTCATTACAAGCCAAGGTAAAACATAGCAGTAATAAAGTTCAGAGCCCTAGTTCAAACACCTATCGCTGCACCGAACTAAAACATGTCACTAACTAATAGTAGCCTGGTCTTCAGCTATTCAAGATCTACTTCAGCTAATTAATAGTAGCCTGGTCTTCAGCTATTCAAGATCTACTTCAGCTAATTAATAGTAGCCTGGTCTTCAGTTATTCAAGAGATACTTCAGCTAACTAATAGTAGCCTGGTCTTCAGCTATTCAAGAGATACTTCAGCTAACTAATAGTAGCCTGGTCTTCAGTTATTCAAGAGATACTTCAGCTAACTAATAGTAGCCTGGTCTTCAGCTATTCAAGAGATACTTCAGCTAATTAATAGTAGCCTGGTCTTCAGTTATTCAAGATCTACTTCAGCTAACTAATAGTAGCCTGGTCTTCAGCTATTCAAGAGATACTTCAGCTAATTAATAGTAGCCTGGTCTTCAGTTATTCAAGAGATACTTCAACTAACTAATAGTAGCCTGGTCTTCAGCTATTCAAGAGATACTTCAGCTAACTAATAGTAGCCTGGTCTTCAGCTATTCAAGAGATACTTCAGCTAACTAATAGTAGCCTGGTCTTCAGCTATTCAAGAGATACTTCAGCTAACTAATAGTAGCCTTGTCCTTTTGTCACTCTGTCAGGCTCAGTACTGGACATCATTAAACACATCATATCTCGTGGGGAACATAAGTCCGGGGTTCTGGATGAGTCGTCCATAGCCACCATCCTCAAAGAGGTTCTAGAAGGACTGGAGTACCTGCATAAGAACGGGCAGATCCACAGGTCAGGACACATTTTTTATTTTATTTTATTTTACCTTCAACTTAAATTCAACTTGTACTTGAAATATTTAGCATTGATTTATTCTTTTGAATTATGTTTTTCTTCCACTGACCACAGTCAAATTATAGGTGTGCATGTTGGAGTTGTCAATTTCAAAAATTGGCACATTTCCTTATTTTAACTCTCATTCATTCATTGTCATTAATTTATGAACCAAACTACTAACTCCTTTTTTAATTTTTTTTTTTTTTTAAAGATCTACTCTGGCGAAGCCACATTGTTTCGGCTTCATGGGCTTTCACATTGTCCCATATTGATCAATATTTTATAGAGGGCTTTATGCATTGTTAAAGAGGTTTGTTTTATGTCACAGCTTCTCTCGCCAGGAAGCACTACAGTGTTGTACGTCTAAACAACAAGCCACAGACACACAGAATATTGACTCCTCTTCACTAATATTTACGCTGCTCAGCATGTTTGGCTCAGATTTACAACCGTTAAGTCCTGATAAGTAAAAAAAGGGGTGGGGCTTGAGTTGTTGAAACAGTAAGCACTAAACTACAGGGCACTTATTGTGAGCTATTAAAAAGAGCTAACGGTTCACAGCTAAAAACAAGCCACATACACACTGGATAATGAGTCCTCTTTGGTCGTGTCACCAACATGCCTGTGTTTGTAGCAGTAGCCGTCTACTAGGGGAAAAAAAAACTTTTATATCCACTAAGCTACTACTTGTCATTCCCTGGCATTTGCGTGTAGTTTGGTTTCAATTTACAGGTTACTCCAGATAAATACTGGTTTGTCTGGTTTCTTCCATTCACAGGGATCTAAAGGCCGGAAATATTCTTCTCGGTGACGATGGCTCAGTGCAAATCGCAGGTATAGTCACATGTCCTAAAACCTTAACTGACTTTTTCTTATATATTTATGCTGTTAAAGTATTGAATGTTTTTTTGTCGTGTGTGTTTTTTTTTTTGCCACTGCAAATTCTATAAAATTTGTGCCGGGGTTTCTCCCGAACTCGTTCCTCTGGACCCCAAGAGGTGCATGCTTTAGTTTAGTTTCCCCCTAGCACTACACCGCCGATTCAACTACTAATCATCAAGCTTCGATTAGCTGTGTAGTGTTAGGGCAAAAAAAACAAAACGTGGACCCCTTGAGGTCCCGAGGACTGAGGTTCTCTCTCACCGCTCTTCACCCACCCCCCCTGTCTGTCTGTCTCTCCCAGACTTTGGTGTGAGTGCCTTCTTAGCGGCTGGAGGAGACATGACCAGGACCAAGGTCAGGAAGACGTTTGTTGGGACACCATGTTGGATGGCCCCAGAGGTCATGGAGCAGGTGGGGGGGGGCTATCCTCTTTCTCTCACTTTGTCTCTCTCGGTCTCTCTCGGTCTCTCTAAGATATCTTACCATTATCCTTCATGTCTCCTCAGGTCAGAGGTTATGACTACAAAGCAGATATCTGGAGTTTTGGGATCACAGCCATTGAGCTGGCTACAGGAGCTGCACCATATCACAAATATCCACCCATGAAGGTGATTTTCTACTTGGAGAGATGGAAGGAGTGTGATCTTTATCCTCTGACTTCCTGTCAACCAGTTGCTAAGCAGACTATCCTGGCTAAATAAATAGGCTTTGTACGTTTTGAGGCTGATAGTAACCTGATGTTGTGTTGTAGGTGCTGAGGCTGGTAGTAACCTGATGTTGTGTTGTAGGTGCTGAGGCTGATAGTAACCTGATGTTGTGTTGTTGGTGCTGAGGCTGATAGTAACCTGATGTTGTTGGTGCTGAGGCTGATAGTAACCTGATGTTCTTGGTGCTGAGGCTGATAGTAACCTGATGTTGTGTTGTAGGTGCTGAGGCTGATAGTAACCTGATGTGTTGTTGGTGCTGAGGCTGATAGTAACCTGATGTTGTGTTGTAGGTGCTGAGGCTGATAGTAACCTGATGTTGTGTTGTTGGTGCTGAGGCTGATAGTAACCTGATGTTGTTGGTGCTGAGGCTGATAGTAACCTGATGTTGGTGCTGAGGCTGATAGTAACCTGATGTTGTTGGTGCTGAGGCTGATAGTAACCTGATGTTGTTGGTGCTGAGGCTGATAGTAACCTGATGTTGTGTTGTAGGTGCTGAGGCTGATAGTAACCTGATGTGTTGTTGGTGCTGAGGCTGATAGTAACCTGATGTGTTGTTGGTGCTGAGGCTGATAGTAACCTGATGTTGTGTTGTTGGTGCTGAGGCTGATAGTAACCTGATGTTGTGTTGTTGGTGCTGAGGCTGATAGTAACCTGATGTTGTGTTGTTGGTGCTGAGGCTGATAGTAACCTGATGTTGTTGGTGCTGAGGCTGATAGTAACCTGATGTTGTAGGTGCTGAGGCTGATAGTAACCTGATGTTGTGTTGTAGGTGCTGAGGCTGATAGTAACCTGATGTTGTTGGTGCTGAGGCTGATAGTAACCTGATGTTGTTGGTGCTGAGGCTGATAGTAACCTGATGTTGTTGGTGCTGAGGCTGATAGTAACCTGATGTTGTTGGTGCTGAGGCTGATAGTAACCTGATGTTGTTGGTGCTGAGGCTGATAGTAACCTGATGTTGTTGGTGCTGAGGCTGATAGTAACCTGATGTTGTTGGTGCTGAGGCTGATAGTAACCTGATGCTGTTGGTGCTGAGGCTGATAGTAACCTGATGTTGTGTTGAAGGT
The DNA here is from genome assembly GCF_013265735.2 of Oncorhynchus mykiss. Taxonomy (NCBI): domain Eukaryota; kingdom Metazoa; phylum Chordata; class Actinopteri; order Salmoniformes; family Salmonidae; genus Oncorhynchus; species Oncorhynchus mykiss. The sequence continues at coordinate 85,343,881 of NC_048572.1, read as the reverse complement.
GCTGAGGCTGATAGTAACCTGATGTTGTGTTGTTGGTGCTGAGGCTGATAGTAACCTGATGTTCTTGGTGCTGAGGCTGATAGTAACCTGATGTTGTGTTGTAGGTGCTGAGGCTGATAGTAACCTGATGTGTTGTTGGTGCTGAGGCTGATAGTAACCTGATGTTGTGTTGTAGGTGCTGAGGCTGATAGTAACCTGATGTTGTGTTGTTGGTGCTGAGGCTGATAGTAACCTGATGTTGTTGGTGCTGAGGCTGATAGTAACCTGATGTTGTTGGTGCTGAGGCTGATAGTAACCTGATGTTGTTGGTGCTGAGGCTGATAGTAACCTGATGTTGTGTTGTAGGTGCTGAGGCTGATAGTAACCTGATGTGTTGTTGGTGCTGAGGCTGATAGTAACCTGATGTGTTGTTGGTGCTGAGGCTGATAGTAACCTGATGTTGTTGGTGCTGAGGCTGATAGTAACCTGATGTTGTTGGTGCTGAGGCTGATAGTAACCTGATGTTGTGTTGTAGGTGCTGAGGCTGATAGTAACCTGATGTTGTTGGTGCTGAGGCTGATAGTAACCTGATGTTGTAGGTGCTGAGGCTGATAGTAACCTGATGTTGTGTTGTAGGTGCTGAGGCTGATAGTAACCTGATGTTGTGTTGTTGGTGCTGAGGCTGATAGTAACCTGATGTTGTGTTGTTGGTGCTGAGGCTGATAGTAACCTGATGTTGTTGGTGCTGAGGCTGATAGTAACCTGATGTTGTAGGTGCTGAGGCTGATAGTAACCTGATGTTGTTGGTGCTGAGGCTGATAGTAACCTGATGTTGTGTTGAAGGTGCTGAGGCTGATAGTAACCTGATGTTGTGTTGTAGGTGCTGAGGCTGATAGTAACCTGATGTTGTGTTGTAGGTGCTGAGGCTGATAGTAACCTGATGTTGTGTTGTTGGTGCTGAGGCTGATAGTAACCTGATGTTGTTGGTGCTGAGGCTGATAGTAACCTGATGTTGTTGGTGCTGAGGCTGATAGTAACCTGATGTTGTTGGTGCTGAGGCTGATAGTAACCTGATGTTGTTGGTGCTGAGGCTGATAGTAACCTGATGTTGTTGGTGCTGAGGCTGATAGTAACCTGATGTTGTTGGTGCTGAGGCTGATAGTAACCTGATGTTGTTGGTGCTGAGGCTGATAGTAACCTGATGTTGTTGGTGCTGAGGCTGATAGTAACCTGATGTTGTGTTGAAGGTGCTGAGGCTGATAGTAACCTGATGTTGTGTTGTAGGTGCTGAGGCTGATAGTAACCTGATGTTGTAGGTGCTGAGGCTGGTTACCATCAAGCTGTTGGTGTGTATGGATGTTTGGGTACTGTTGCTAATAGTAACCTGATGTTGTGTGTCTGTATATCTGTAGGTACTGATGCTGACCCTGCAGAATGACCCTCCCTGCTTGGAGACGGGCATCCAGGACAAGGAGATGGTGAAGAAGTATGGCAAGTCCTTCAGGAAGATGATCTCACTCTGTCTACAGAAAGAGCCTGAGAAAAGGTGACTCTCCCAAACACTCAACAATACAATGTATCCCATTTAACAGACGCTTTTATCCAAAGTGACTTACAGAACATGGGGTACCTGTGTACTACGTCATGAAAATTCATGGAATTTTTAAATGGTGGTGTTTTCCATGCCTGGAAAAGTGGAGGAAAAAGGATCAAATCCTAGAAAAAGTTTAGGAAAAGTCATAAATGTATTTAATAATTTCTGTTAATGTAATTTATTTATACCCCCCCCCCCTCTTCACCTGCATGTATGCTAAAGGAGTGGTCTGTTTCTCAAGGAGAGGACAGTCAGACATTACAGCGTGATGTAGGCCTAGCCTATAAACTATGGTAGAGAAGACTGACTAGATAGCCAATTCAAAACATATCTTGTACCCTCCTAGGTAACTGTTTAGCTATTATTAAGCGTAGAGGCGGCAGGGAGTCTAGTGGTTAGAGCGTGGAGGCGGCAGGGAGTCTAGTGGTTAGAGCGTGGAGGCGGCAGGGAGTCTAGTGGTTAGAGCGTGGAGGCGGCAGGGAGTCTAGTGGTTAGAGCGTGGAGGCGGCTGGGAGTCTAGTGGTTAGAGCGTGGAGGCGGCAGGGAGTCTAGTGGTTAGAGCGTGGAGGCGGCAGGGAGTCTAGTGGTTAGAGCGTGGAGGCGGCAGGGAGTCTAGTGGTTAGAGCGTGGAGGCGGCAGGGAGTCTAGTGGTTAGAGCGTGGAGGCGGCAGGGAGTCTAGTGGTTAGAGCGTGGAGGCGGCAGGGAGTCTAGTGGTTAGAGCGTGGAGGCGGCAGGGAGTCTAGTGGTTAGAGCGTGGAGGCGGCAGGGAGTCTAGTGGTTAGAGCGTTGGGCCAGTAACCGAAAGGTTTCTAGATCGAATCCCCGAGCTGACAATCTGTCGTTCTGCCCCTGAACAAGGCAGTTAACCCACTGTTCCTAGGCTGTCAGTGTCAATAAGAATTTGTTCTTAACTGCCTAGTTTAAATAAAGGTTAAATAAAAATTGCGGATAAGGTTATACAAAGTTGATTAACGGTACTGCCAGTTGATTTGATAGAATGTAGATACCGTACTGCCAGTTGATTTGATAGAATGTAGATACGGTACTGCCAGTTGATTTGATAGAATGTAGATACCGTACTGCCAGTTGATTTGATAGAATGCAGATACGGTACTGCCAGTTGATTTGATAGAATGTAGATACGGTACTGCCAGTTGATTTGATAGAATGTAGATACCGTACTGCCAGTTGATTTGATAGAATGTAGATACGGTACTGCCAGTTGATTTGATAGAATGTAGATACGGTACTGCCAGTTGATTTGATAGAATGTAGATACCGTACTGCCAGTTGATTTGATAGAATGTAGATACGGTACTGCCAGTTGATTTGATAGAATGTAGATACGGTACTGCCAGTTGATTTGATTGAATGTAGATACGGTACTGCCAGTTGATTTGATAGAATGTAGATACGTTACTGCCAGTTGATTTGATAGAATGTAGATACCGTACTGCCAGTTGATTTGATAGAATGCAGATACGGTACTGCCAGTTGATTTGATAGAATGCAGATACGGTACTGCCAGTTGATTTGATAGAATGTAGATACGGTACTGCCAGTTGATTTGATAGAATGTAGATACGGTACTGCCAGTTGATTTGATAGAATGTAGATACGGTACTGCCAGTTGATTTGATAGAATGTAGATACGGTACTGCCAGTTGATTTGATAGATACGGTACTGACAGTTGATTTGATAGAATGTAGATTCGGTACTACCAGTTGATTTGATAGAATGTAGATTCGGTACTGCCAGTTGATTTGATAGAATGCAGATACGGTACTGCCAGTTGATTTGATAGAATGTAGATACGGTACTGCCAGTTGATTTGATAGAATGTAGATACCGTACTGCCAGTTGATTTGATAGAATGTATATACGGTACTGCCAGTTGATTTGATAGAATGTAGATACGGTACTGCCAGTTGATTTGGGCTAGTCAGCCTGCAAAGTAAACACTTCCAAGGTAGCTAAGATAAATATTTCCTGAAGAAAATGTGTGGGTTTGCTTCAGCTGAATTAAAAATACTTGTAGCCTGCCATAGCCACTTGATCTTTGATATTTTGAATGGGCCAATTGTTTCAAAAGGTATAAAAGGTATATTTGGTTGAAATGTTTTACATCAAGAGTGGTCAACCATCCTCCGGGAGAGCTAATGGGTGCAGGCTTGTATTCCGTTACCCAGAAATGATCTGTTCAACTGCACCTTGATAAACTGTCTCTGATGTGTTTGAGCAGGGCTTGATCAAAAGCCTGCACATCCAGTAACTCTCCAGACTGAGGGTTGACCATGTGTTTTATACAGTTGTCTAACAGGTATTCTACATTGTTTTGTTTTTTTGACCTTTTATTTAACTAGGCAAGTCAGTTAAGAACAAATTCTAATTTGGGACGGCAGGGTAGCCTAGTTGATTTGGACTAGTAACCGGAAGGTTGCAAGTTCAAATCCCCGAGCTGACAAGGTACAAATCTGTCGTTCTGCCCCTGAACAGGCAGTTAACCCACTGTTCCTAGACCGTCATGGAAAATAATAATTTGTTCTTAACTGACTTGCCTAGTTAAATAAAGGTTAAAAAAAAAAAAAACATTTCAATGACGGCTCTGGGACTTTGTGGGGGTTATTAAGTCTCTTGCTCAACAACATGTGATGGATGGTACATGGTATCAGAGAGAAGCCTCCCAGTGTCGATACCACATCGCACACATTATTTATATGTACGTAGAGATGCCGTCAATTGTTGGCAATGGAAATTTAGTTCAAAGTAATGGAAAAGTCATGACATTGCACAGTCAGTTTATACATTTTTTTTTTGTATGTAACCCCAGTGGGAATTAAACCCACAAAACCCGACGTTGCTGGCTCAAGTCTAACCAACTGAGCCCACAAAGGACCACTGACTTGGCAGTACCGTATCTACATTCTATCAAATCAACTGGCAGTACGGTATCTACATTCTATCAAATCAACTGGCAGTACCGTATCTACATTCTATCAGGGGGTATTCCTGGAGAGCTTTCCCAGTTCAGACTTTTGCTCCAAAGCTAATCTAACCAATGTGATTCTACTAATCAGATGTGTTAACAACAGGTTTGGTGCCTCCTGCTATTAGTAAACTAATTCCACCGTGACACCATTTCTCCCAAGTTACCATTTGTCCTTTGTGTGGTGCACCAGAAAGACGATACTCCTATTAGTCATCCAGTCTTATTCTGGGTCTCAACCATTCTCAATCCCATTTTCTAGTTGAGTGGGTTCTCTTACCTAATCTGATGTCCTTCCTGTCCTGCAGTGGTAAAGCACGTTGTGTGCTGTTAATGTCCTGCAGTATTAAAGCACATTGTGTGCTGTTAATGTCCTGCAGTAGTAAACTACGTTGTGTGTGTTGTCTTTCAGACCAACTGCTGCTGAGCTGCTGAAACACAAATTCTTCACGAAAGCAAAGGTAAAGCCCACGTATACATCTGTAGGGGACAAGAACATTTACAAGATGCATGCTGTTAACAGGGGGGGGAAAATAATACAAAACCATGTTATGTTGTCGTCCATGTGCTTTTTAATCTCTCTGTCTGCCTCTGTCTCGCAGAATAATGAATACTTGGAAGAGAAGCTGCTTCAGAAGGGTCCATCGATAGGAGACCGATCCAAACGGGTACGACGACAACCCCTTGATGTGTACAGTGGACTCCACATGACGCTCAGATCTGCTGTACTCTATTGCTGTTCTATATTAACGTTGTGTAATTTTTGCATCCCCCTGGACACTATCAAACACTACATAGACACTACATAGACGCTATCATACACTACATAGACGCTATCATACACTACATAGACGCTATCAAACACTACATAGACGCTATCAAACACCACATAGACGCTATCATGCACTACATAGACGCTATCATGCACTACATAGACGCTATCATGCACCACATAGACGCTATCATACACCACATAGACGCTATCATGCACCACATAGACGCTATCATGCACCACATAGACGCTATCATGCACCACATAGACGCTATCATACACTACATAGACGCTATCATGCACTACATAGACGCTATCATACACTACATAGACGCTATCATACACTACATAGACGCTATCATACACTACATAGACGCTATCATGCACTACATAGACGCTATCATGCACCACATAGACGCTATCATACACTACATAGACGCTATCATGCACTACATAGACGCTATCATGCACTACATAGACGCTATCATGCACTACATAGACGCTATCATACACCACATAGACGCTATCATGCACCACATAGACGCTATCATGCACCACAGACGCTATCATACACTACATAGACGCTATCATGCACTACATAGACGCTATCATGCACTACATAGACGCTATCATGCACTACATAGACGCTATCATGCACTACATAGACGCTATCATGCACTACATAGACGCTATCATGCACCACATAGACGCTATCATGCACCACATAGACGCTATCATACACTACATAGACGCTATCATACACTACATAGACGCTATCATACACCACATAGACGCTATCATGCACCACATAGACGCTATCATGCACCACATAGACGCTATCATACACCACATAGACGCTATCATGCACCACATAGACGCTATCATACACCACATAGACGCTATCATACACCACATAGACGCTATCATGCACTACATAGACGCTATCATGCACCACATAGACGCTATCATACACTACATAGACGCTATCATGCACCACATAGACGCTATCATGCACCACATAGACGCTATCATGCACTACATAGACGCTATCATGCACCACATAGACGCTATCATGCACCACATAGACGCTATCATACACCACATAGACGCTATCATGCACTACATAGACGCTATCATGCACCACATAGACGCTATCATACACTACATAGACGCTATCATGCACCACATAGACGCTATCATGCACCACATAGACGCTATCATGCACTACATAGACGCTATCATGCACCACATAGACGCTACAGGGTGAAATATATTAGTTATTCAAGTTTCCAGGGATTAATATTAGTGTGAGCTAAAAGATACATGTTTACGTTTTAGATGGATTTAAAAATTATAAATAAATATTTAACCTTTTATTTAACTAGGCAAGTCAGTTTACAATGACAGTCTAGGAACAGTGGGTTGTTCAGGAGCAGAACAACAGTTTCTTTACCTTGTCAGCTCGGGGATTCGATCCAGCAACCTTTCGGTTGCTGACCCAACGCTCTAACCACTACCTGCCGCCCCTTGTGTATCTATATAGTGTTTGTTTCACTGTATGATCCTAACCAGAAAAACAGTTTGTCAGCTGAGTGCTTAGCCATTTATAATATCCTTGTAGCCTATAAATGTATCTAAAAAAGCATTAGTCTCTGTGTGCAGGAGCTTAACCCGACAACCAGTCTGTGTCCAATCTGCTCAGTGCTTGTGCTGCGGCTGGGCAGGCCTGTGTAGTTTCAGAATAAGGAAGTGTGTGCTGTAACGTAGAGCACATCTTAATGTTTCAGCAGCACTAGCTAACACACGGGACCTGAAACGCGGGCAGTCATGCAGACGATGAGCATTACATCACAAACTATGACTAGGGTTTGCGTTTAGTAGTCTCTGCTTTTATATTTTATTTCACCTATTATTTAACCAGGTAGGCTAGTTGAGAACACCTTTATTTAACCAGGTAGGCTAGTTGAGAACACCTTTATTTAACCAGGTAGGCTAGTTGAGAACACCTTTATTTAACCAGGTAGGCTAGTTGAGAACAAGTTTCTCATTTACAACCGCAACCTGGCCAAGATAAAGCAAAGCAGTGCGACACAAACAACACAGAGTTACACATTGGAATAAACAAACATACAGTCAATAATATAGTATACTTTTTTTTTTTTCCCTCCTATGTACAGTGTGTGCAAATGAGGCTTCCTGTATAGGAGGAGGAAAATGGTCCACAATGGGTTTGTTTGGTTTGCCTGTTTTTATGTGGTGAGATCATGGGAATGGTCGCCTGTTTTGTTTCGTTTTTTTTTCCCTCAAAATGCCATGCTGAAGACTTAGTGTGTTACCGTGCGTGTGTGGTGACATTTAATGCAGGTGCGTCGCGTGCCTGGTTCCAGTGGTCGTCTCCATAAGACCGAGGACGGGGAGTGGGAGTGGAGTGATGACGAGTTGGACATGGAGAGTGAAGAGGGCCAGGCTGCTGTGGCAGCTCTACGGGTGAGACTACCTCACCCCTCGCTAGCCTGACCTGGCTTTTAAATACTAGCTCAAATGCTTACAGGGATGTTTACCCCCGGACACTGATTGTTCAGCCTAGTCCTGGGCTACAAAGTTTCCTCAATGGAGATTCTGTATCTGAAGTGTTTTTTTTTTTTTTTTAGTCTAGGACTAGGGTTAATCTGTGTCCGGGGAACCGGCCCTTAGGGTTTTCTCTAGCCTGCCCGGAGTGGGTTGTGCTTTTGCTACTATTCTATTGGTGTCATTGTTCCTTGGCAAGCTCAATCAAGCCCAGGTTAAGTATTTCAAAATGATTTGAAGTCGTATTTGAACCCAGGTCTCCTAGCTGTAGCCTTACTATAGCCCTGTAGTGGTTCAATACCACCTGGGACTCAATCAACTAAATCAATCAATCAGATGTTCAATCAAACCTGTTACTGTGTGTGTGTGTGGGGGGGGGGGGGGGGGGGGGGGGATATAATGAATTGTGTGTTCTTCTGATGTCTGTTAATCTTTGTCGTATTCCATTCTAGTCTCCCAGAGTGAAAGATGGCTGCATCGAGGTAAGCCCTGGTGTTGGTATGAAATCAGAACACCTCAAACTTGTTTTCTATCTTCATTGCTGAAACAATAGGGGCTTTTAGTTGTGCATGAAATTTGCATGAAATTTGAATTAGAAGAATTATTGCCAAATGCTTTGATCGAAGTCTCTCTTTTATCTACCCCCCCCCCCCCCCCCCCAAAAAAAAAAAACTGTGTGTTAAATGTAGTTGATGACGTAACACTTTACTGAAGGCATACAGGTATAATGCACTATGGCGCGTTCATAATGCATTATAAGACTTGTCATAAGTATCTACAGCCACGTTCACCCTGCACTGAGCTGACAGTCTCCTTACTCCTTGGGTTAAGTGAATGCAGTGTGAAAAGGCCTTTTCCATTTTAAATTATTTAGCTGATGCTCTTATCCAGAGCATTCATCTTAAGGTAACTAGGTAAGACAACCACATTCGCATTTAAATGGTTATTGAATCTCTTCCCGATACAGTAGGAGTTTATCTTTCTCTGGTTCTCCTCAGATTTTCCCTCCAGAGGACGGTTCGCCCAGTCTGCTCCGTCCAGGAGGGGCAGGGCAGGACAAGGACAAGCCAGACGAGGCCACCCTGATCCAGGGGGACGTTCCAGCCCAGGACCCCGCTGCCGCCTCCACCACCAAAGTCCCCATCAGCCTGGTGTTGAGGTTGAGGTATGTATCATTTGGTGCAGGGGTCTTCAACCCCTGGTCTATGGACCGATGCTGGTCCATGGGGATGTTTACTGACCAGTTCCTCCGATGCTTCACTGATATGACAGTGATTCAGTCCCCAAGTGCTAGTTTTAATTTGTGGTCCTCCAGGGTGTCTGTCCCTGGAACGCATTGGAGGGAGGGCCGTAGCTTGTCTGTCCCTGGAACGCATTGGAGGGAGGGCCGTAGCTTGTCTGTCCCTGGAACGCATTGTAGGGAGGGCCGTAGCTTGTCTGTCCCTGGAACGCATTGGAGGGAGGGCCGTAGCTTGTCTGTCCCTGGAACACATTGGAGGGAGGGCCGTAGCTTGTCTGTCCCTGGAACGCATTGGAGGGAGGGCCGTAGCTTGTCTGTCCCTGGAACGCATTGGAAGGAGGGCCGTAGCTTGTCTGTCCCTGGAACGCATTGGAGGGAGGGCCGTAGCTTGTCTGTCCCTGGAACGCATTGTTTTTAGAGAAAACGGACCTAGTGGATGTTTCCCATGCTTTTTCTATTATATTTATTATTATTATTATTATTATATTATTATTATATGTCACATACCTTAACGTTCTAATAACCAATTCTAACTTTCCTCTCCCAGAAACTTGAAGAAAGAACTGAATGACATCCGTTTTGAGTTTATGCCTGGAAGAGGTAGGTGTTTTGTGTGTTTGTTTTTTTTAAAGTTTTTTTTAAAACATCACAAGGTTTTATTCTGTTCTTATGTTGAACCGGAGTCAAGAGGGGGACGTTGTCTTTTTTTATTGTACGCTTGTGTCAACAATCCTCTCTCTTGCTTTCTCTCGCTTCTGTCTCTCTCGATTCAATTCTAGGCGCTTTATTGGCATGGGAAACATATGTTTACATTGCCAAAGCAAGTGAAATGGATGATAAAGCCAAAGTTAAATAAACAAAAAATGAACTGTAAACATCTCTCTCTCTCTCTCTCTCTCTCTCTCTCTCTCTCTCTCTCTCTCTCTCTCTCTCTCTCTCTCTCTCTCTCTCTCTCTCTCTCTCTCTCTCTCTCTCTCTCTCTCTCTCTCTCTCTCTCTCTCTCTCTCTCTCTCTCTCTCTCTCTCTCTCTCTCTCTCTCTCTCTCTCTCTCTCTCTCTCTCTCTCTCTCTCTCTCTCTCTCTCTCTCTCTCTCTCTCTCTCTCTCTCTCTCTCTCTCTCTCTCTCTCTCTCTCTCTCTCTCTCTCTCTCTCTCTCTCTCTCTCTCTCTCTCTCTCTCTCTCTCTCTCCTCTCTCTCTCTCTCTCTCTCTCTCTCTCTCTCTCTCTCTCTCTCTCTCTCTCTCTCTCTCTCTCTCTCTCTCTCTCTCTCTCTCTCTCTCTCTCTCTCTCTCTCTCTCTCTCTCTCTCTCTCTCTCTCTCTCTCTCTCTCTCTCTCTCTCTCTCTCTCTCTCTCTCTCTCTCTCTCTCTCTCTCTCTCTCTCTCTCTCTCTCTCTCTCTCTCTCTCTCTCTCTCTCTCTCTCTCTCTCTCTCTCTCTCAGACTCAGCTGATGGAGTTTCTCAGGAGTTAGTTTCAGCAGGACTGGTGGATGGGAAAGACTTAGTGGTCGGTGAGTGAGAAACCTAGGATAAGTCATACAAAGGCCACCATTGTTCAGAGTTTCTGGCAGAGATGGCTGAAATGATGCCGTTTTTTCTCAATGACTCCTCAGTAACTCCTGCTTTCATCTCTGGGTTCTTTCCAGTTGCTGCCAATTTGCAGAAGATTGTTGATGATCCTCTCAACAATAAAAATGTCACTTTCAAACTCGTAAGTTTGCTAAACCCTCCATGTTCCTATTGCAATAACTCTATGCCCTGTGCAACAGCCTATGAGGACAGATGCACTGAGAATAAAATAATGTTTTTTTTTCCGTTCTCCTTTTCTCCTCTCAGGCATCTGGCATAGATGAGTCCGAGATCCCCGATGACGTCAAGCTGATGGGTTTCGCTCAACTCAGCATCAGTTAACTCAACGGTCTTTCATCAAAGAACAACAACAACAACAACAGTATTGTGGAGCAGCGTAGTTCTAATTTCCAAGACGCCACTACTGCCAAGGAGAAGAGCTGCGTTTGTCAACCTTTAGGGTTATTTTCTTTACTGAACTCTGCTGTGTTAGTTAAAATGGACGGGCTATGAGAACGGGACCAGCGCAACAGTAAAACAACAACAAGTTAGAACAGGAAATCACATTATGAAAGAGTTTATAGCAGGACCGATCCACAACGTGTATCTGGGAGGGAGGACGACGTCGCAATCAACGATGTCATCATCGACTTATAATTTTTTTTTTTTTTTAATTAATAAACAAACAACAAACCATTTTCTTAGTTAGTGTTGTACAATCCAAAAGCATTATATAATACAATGTAACTGCTGCCAGTTCTGGAAGTGGTAGCAACAACATAAATGCCTTTTTATCGACCGTGCCACTGAACCAACTGAGTGTTGTGTGTGTGTGTGTGTGTGTAGAGGCCTCCACTATTGGATGACATACTGTATACTGCCTCTCAAATGGACACCTATTACCTACATCGTGCACTATTTATGGGCCTCGGTCAAAAGTAGTGCACTATGTAGGGAACGAGGGGGGGGGGGGCATTTGGGACGTGGACATGGTATATTAGGCAGTGTAAAGGAGCGGGGGGGGGGGGGGTCTTAGTAAGGATCTATTACAGTGTGGATCTATGTAGTAAAAGGATTGAATGGCTTGAGTTCACTTGATAATATGATTGATATTAAACTCTAGGGGCCCTTAGTCACACACAGTTTAAACCCCTTACTACACCATGACTAGCCAGTTGTATTTCTTTTCTCTTCGTGTATATCATAACATAAGTTGACGTAAGCTTTCTTAGCTGTCTCATACGCTTTCTTGAGTGTATCTGTTGGTTATAACCTCTCATAGGGGTATCATAAGTTGACATTAGCTGTCATAAGTTAACTGTTGACATCAGCTGTTATAACCTCTCATTGCTGTATCATTAGTTCAGGTCACCCCAGACAGACAGGACAGACACCTCGTTGCTCTAACGTGGAAGGTGGTCTGTTCAGGAGGGAGAAATGTTACAGGACATAGTGAAAAGTTCAGATGTAAAAAAAAAAAAAATATATGTATAGTGTAGAACAGATAGGATTGCCTGTCATATAGATTCAGGAGTCAGTGTCTGCTCTATTCATTACATTTCTACGTGCAAACCTTCTGGACCGTGAATCCAGTGTTTTAATACGTGAAGGTAAAACAATACCTTACTGAGACCTTGATAATTATGGTCTTGGGAGTGACTGCAACTTTGTCTCTGTAATGTCCAGTACCAGCGGTTCACTAGCCACTGGACCGCTGTTCCCTCGCTAGCTAGCTGCCATCACTATGGCCACTGGATCGCTGTTCTCTCGCTAGCTAGCTGCCATCACTATGGCCACTGGACCGCTGTTCTCTCGCTAGCTAGCTGCCATCACTAGCCACTCGACCGCTGTTCCCTCGCTAGCTAGCTGCCATCACTAGCCACTCGACCGCTGTTCTCTCGCTAGCTAGCTGCCATCACTAGCCACTGGACCGCTGTTCCCTCGCTAGCTAGCTGCCATCACTAGCCACTCGACCGCTGTTCTCTCGCTAGCTAGCTGCCATCACTATGGCCACTGGACCGCTGTTCCCTCGCTAGCTAGCTGCCATCACTATGGCCACTGGACCGCTGTTCCCTCGCTAGCTAGCTGCCATCACTATGGCCACTCGACCGCTGTTCTCTCGCTAGCTAGCTGCCATCACTATGGCCACTGGACCGCTGTTCCCTCGCTAGCTAGCTGCCATCACTATGGCCACTGGACCGCTGTTCCCTCGCTAGCTAGCTGTCATCACTATGGCCACTGGACCGCTGTTCTCTCGCTAGCTAGCTGTCATCATTATGTCTCTTCTATCAATAGCTAGCTATTTGTCATTATGTCTCTTATCAATAGCTAACTATCTGTCATCATTATGTCTCTTTATCTCACTAGCTAGCTGTCATCATTATGTCTCTATAGACATTAATGTCCGTTCCGTCATCGTAGATGGACAAAATAATTTGTGTCGTCCAATCCATCCACTCACCTGAAAGTCACCGACTGTTGCCACTCCCACTTTACATTGTATGTTGGTTGGTTGGTAGTGTTGGACAAGCTACTATGAAAGTATAGTTTACCAATTACTTCACGCTGGAAGAAGTTAAGCTATGCTAAAGTTACCCTTAAGGAAAACACAGCTTAACAAAAGTTACTTAGGAGAAAGTAGTTTACTACAAACTTTGTGAAAAATATCTGAATCTGAAATGGCAAACTACAAATTAAACAAAAGCTTTTAAGAATTGGGCAGGTCTGATTCTGAAAAAGAAAGCATGTTCATGCCTACTTAACACATTTTAACTTGTTGCAACAAAAGAAAAACAGTAGTGTGTAGTTCCAGTAGTTAGCTACAACGCTACTGAAAACACTACCAAGATTTGAATTTAATTAAACTACCGGCGAGCTACTGCAAAATGTAATTAAATGACTAGTTGAACTAAAAATTTGAAATGTAGTTCTCAACTCCCTGACACGGTTGGTTGGTGTGTGTGATGTGCATTTGCTGGTTCAGGTACTGTTTGTAATTTGATCTATTTAGCAGATGATGTATTTCAAAAAGGTACGTACATTTTTATAATGGGAACTGATGATGGATGACCCCACCATGCACTGTCAGTCACACACCCTCCCAAAGGTATGTTTGTGAGTAGGAGGCAAAGCAAAAACACTGACTGTTTCTGGAGTACGTTTCTAAGACGGAAGAAAGGCTCTTATTGTACATATGATTACGTCAGAAAAATAACTGGTATACTTGATCAGCTCACCCAGTCTATAAGTTAAAATAATTAAACTACAGCGAGTTGGTTGGTTTTTTTTGTTGGTTTTTTTTCCTTTTGTATCGACTTTTCCCACTGTTGGCCTTCTGTTAGATATTCATCACTAATTCCAAGTTATGTTCCTAATCATGCCACATCTGATTTGCTAAATTGGCACCCTTTTAAAAAAATATATATATATTATTATTAACATAGCTGCGTATTTTATTTCAAACGGCTTGTGATCTGGCTGACATTCTATGATTTTGTTGTCATGGTGATATTTTAATATGCAATTTGTATTTTTCGAATCACTGAAACCGTTCCAATTTAGAGTTGGTTTCCTGTAGTAAGTCTCACAAACTGGAAGGATGTTCCTCAACAAATGTAAATGTAGGTCTAGCTAACAAACACAACAAAATGACAACTGACACCTTTCCCACTAGTGTGTGATATGCTGCTTTCAGACTGAGCAATAATGTTGAAGAAAGTTAGCCTGGGTGCCAGTTTCTCTGTGCCATCATCCCAAAGTCCCTGTCACTCATTGTCATGGAAAACAATGCAATTGGCAGGAGAATAAACAGATTTGCGACACCCGGGCTAGAAGAAAGTGTGAGCTGATAGCAAAATGTCTCTTTTCCCCTCTGTATTGTGACACCAATTGGAAAGCCACTGTTGTCAGGTCACTGTCACAAGGCAAACTCTTTTTGAATGATGAGTATTTATTATAACACTCACTTGGAAATTAATGAACTTTATGATTTTTTTTTTTTTTATTTTTTTGGGGGAAGTTGGTTTTACTTGAAACCAATGCATATATTTTCAATGTTGTGTATCGTCACAAAACGTGCACGTGATCAAAATCAAGTGTGTTGATTATTTGACGAATGTTATTTGTGAAACCTTTTAGAAATTAAATTCCAAAACTTGATGTCATGAATTAAAAGCCCTTTGCAGAATCAATGTTGCAAATGTGTGGTTAAAAGAAAATTGCCATCACACACAAACATGAAAAGAAAAAAAATTATTGTCAACTATTATTTCTAAAAACTGGTGAATAGGTAAATAAAATCACATTATTTGAATCAAGTCCCAAGAGTTTTTTAAAAATGTTTTTATATAAATGCATTGCCAAGAATCTGCATAAAACAATGTGACTCTGGGTCAAGGCACAACGGTAGCCTGCGTCCCTCTGTTGCTAACCTAACGCTTCCTTCCCTGCGCTTTCCTTTGCACTATAAACACGTGACCGCCCGCTTGACTACATATAAACCGGTTTGCGCAAAGGATCCAATTAATTGGCAACATTTCAAACTGTGGATAAGTTTGTACAGTTACACGCTGTAACTGGTTTTCAGTCTGGTCACAAGTGCAGGAAGATCTACTGGCCCTTGCAAGCATAGCCAGATAACAGTTTCAGTTACATTGATGCTACAGAGGTTTTGTAAAGTTTCAGCCAGTAGTTTTGAAAGTAGTCTAGCTAAACCACGATCGTGTAGAATGTCATCCATTTTGTATCATGTGTTACAAATTTGTAAGTGCGTTCACTATGAAAGGGACGAACACGCAACTTGCATGAACAAAATATTTGAAGGGTTAAATGTAAGGATTTGTGTGTCTTTCTTGACCAGGAGAAGACTACAGATGGTGTACTACGCAGGTCAGGAGGGGAAAGGATCATTTGATGGTATGAGTCAAACTGTTGGAGAGGAGACTTAGTACACTAGTTAACGACTTGTTCCTCAAACAGAATGATAGACAATGACAATTATATTTCTAACAAACAAAAAGGAATGAGAATATTTTTTTTTTTATGAGAAGTGAGATTTGAAACCATAAGATGTTATTATGCTTTTAATTCATTGTTGGTGTTCTTATGTGTTCGTATCTATTTCCCTGTAGGAATGTGGTCATCTTGAACAATGCAAGCGATCTGAAAGTGGTTGAACTCCCACAGTATCATCCAAACTTCAAACCGTGTGGAGGCTTTTAATATCACAACTTTGGCAGCGATTATAGCCTCGAGTCTTCTTGGTTATGACACTACATGCTTGGCACACCTGTATTTGGGGAGTTTCTCCCAGTCTTTTCTGCAGAGCCTCAAGTTGGATGGGGAGCGTCGCTGAACCCGATGTTCAAGTCCGGGCTCAAGGACATTCGGGTTCAAGTCTGGGCTCTGGCTGGGCCACTCAAGGACATTGAGAGATTTGTTCCTAAGACACTCCTGCATTGTCTTGGCGGTGTGCCTAATGTCATTGTCCTGTTGGAAGGTGAACCTTCTCCCCAGTCTGAGGTCTTCAGCGCTCTGGAGCAGGTTTTCATCAAGGGTCTTTCTGTACTTTGCTCTGTTCTTCTTTTCCTCGATCCTTACTAGTCTCCTAGTCCCTGCTGCTGAAAAACTGCCACAGCATGATGCTGCCACTACCATGCTTCACCGTAGGGATTGTGTCAGGGTTCTTCCAGACGTGACACTTGGCATTCTGGACAAAGAGTTCCATATTGGTTTCATCAGACCAGAGAATCTTGTTTCTCATGGTCAGAGTCCTTTAGGTGCCTTTTGGCAAACTCCAAGTGGGCTATCGTGCCTTAATGAGGAGGGGCTTCCATCTGGCCACTTTACCATAAAGGCCTGATTGGTGGAGTGCTGCAGAGATGGTTGTCCTTGTGGAAGGTTCTCCCATCTCCACAGAGGAACTCTGGAGAACTGTTAGAGTGACCACCAGGTTCTTGTTCACCTCCCTGACCAACGCCCTTCTCCCCCACTTGCTCAGTTTGGCTGGGCGGCCAACTCTAGGAAGAGTCTTGGTTGTTCTAAACTTCTTCCATTTAAGAATGATGGAGGCCACTGTGTTCTTCGGGACCTTCAATGCTACAGAAATATTTCGGTACCATTCCCCAGTTCTGTGCCTCGACACAATCCTGTCTCGGAGCTCTACGGACAATTCCTTTTGACCTCATGGCTTGGTTTTTGCTCTGACATGCAATGTCAACTGTGGGAATTTACATAACCAGTCAAGAGTTTGGACAGACCTACTCAATGTTTTTTTTCTTTATTTTTCTACATTGTAGAATAGTTGTGAAGACATCAAAACTATGAAATAACACATGGAATCATGTAGTAACCAAAAAAGTGTTAGACGGGTCTATTTGTGTTCAATACAGGAATGAAAACAAACCAGCGCTACTTTTCATGTCTTGCGCAACTCTCAACAGTGTTACCCAGTTCCTAGTTGGCCTACTTCTTCATTGCACAAAGGAATAACCTCAACCAAATTCCAAAGACTGGTGACATCCAGTGGAAGCGGTAGGAACTGAAAACCAGTTCCTGAACAGACAGACCTCAAAAAAAAAAAAAAAGCTGAACGGTTAGTCCTCGGGGTTTTGCCTGCTACATAAATTCTGTTATACTCACAGAGATGATTCGAACAGTTTTAGAAATGTCAGAGTGTTTTCTATCCAAATCTATGAATAATATGCATATCTTATATTCTTGGCATGAGTAGCAGGAAGTTGAAATTGGGCAGGCTATTTATCCAAAAGTGAAAATTCTGCCCCCTAGCCCCAAGAGGGACTCCACCAACGAAACTAGATCATCACATTTTGAAATGTTCAGGAGAGAATTCCAAGACTACGAAGTTAAGTAACTAAACTATTTCTACCATGACCTGTTGTAATTTTTGGTGCTGTCAGAAGCAAAGGAGAATGGGACCGTAAATTATATTTATTTACCGACCTGACTAAAAAGAACAGAGAGAAAATGGCATTTTACCCAGTATGGCCTTATAAATCAGTGTATATCCGTGTTTAAGCTTTACGCAAGGTCAATGACGACCAGCCAACAGCGCTGTAGAGATCACAATGATGTGTTAGACGTTTTTGATTTGTAATGAACCTGAGGGCTGCATGATACACTGAATCGGGTGCTCTCAGGATAGTGGTTGAGGCCTGCATATATATAACATCACTAAAATCTAAAACCGCCAGCTCCTTCCTGGCCACAAAAGAAAAACAAGCCTTATGCTGGTAATAAAAACCTATTCTCAGCTTGAGCTTCCTTATCAAGTTCTCTACATGCACGGTGAAGCTCAGTTTATCATCAACCCACACACTTTAACTTGCTCTATAGTATGTCCAGTAACATGCCTGGCATTTGAAAATACCATGCCTTTTGTTTTACCTGAATTTAGTACCAGCTTTAAATCATACAGATTCTGTTGTATGATGTTAAATGCTCTTTGGGCATTTTCAAAAGTGAAAGATAAACTACAACCACTTGAATAAAGAACAGTATCATCTGCATAAAAATGAACACCCGCTTTTTCAATAAGATCCCAAATGTTGTTGATATACAAAATGAACAACAGTGGGCCCAAAATAGAACCTTGCGGAACACCTGAGCACACCTCTACGGACTCAGATTTACAACCATCCGCCATTACACATTGTGAACGATTTGATAGGTAATTTATAAACCAATCTAGAGCCTGACCAGTAATTCCACAACATTTTAACCTTTGCATGTTTTTCTTTACTTATCCCATGAACAGGGCCCAAAGGCTGCAAAGTGTTTATTGAAGTAAGTCAATAAAATGTTATGTTAAATGTATGTTATGTACTGGTCTATTCAGCACCCACCTGTTAAGTTTCACAATGTCTTGAAATGTTGAAAGGACACCTAGGGTTGAATTCAAATCTGTGTTGTTGATTAATAGCATAGTGTAAAAGTTAACTTCAAATCAGACCATACAAATCAAATCATATTTTTTTGTCACATACACTGAATACAACACCTTACCTTGAAATGCTTACTTACAAGCCCTTAACCAACAATGCAGTTTAAAAAAAAAATAGAGTTAAGAAAATATGAACCTAAAATGAACTAAAGTAAAACATTTAAAAGTAACACAATAAAATAACAATATATATATATACCATTTTCTTTTTTACCTTTATGTAACTAGCAAGTCAGTTAAGAAAAAAATCTTATTTTACAATGACCGGCCAAAACCGGACGATGCTGGGGCAATTGTGCGCCGCCCTATGGGACTCCCAATCACTGCCGGATGAGATGCAGTCTGGATATATACAGGGTGTATACAGGGGGTATCGATACCGAGTCAATGTGCAGTGGTACAGGTTAGTCGAGATAATTTGTACATATAGGTAGCGGTAAAGTGACCGCATAGATAATTAACGGTGTGTAGCAGCAGTGTAAATATAAAGGTGTGTGGTTATAAATGCAAATAATCCAGGTTTGATTAATTGTTCAGCAGTCTTATGGCTTGGATGTAAAAGCTGTTAATTAAGGAGCCTTTTGAACCTAGACCTGGTGCTCGGTACCGCTTCCTGTGAGGTAGCAGAGAGAACAGTCAATGACTTTGGTGACTGGAGTCTTTGACAATTTCTTGGGCCTTCCTCTGACATCGCCTAGTATAGAGGTCCTGGATGGCAGGAAGCTTGACCCCAATGATGTACAATACACACTACCCTCTGTAGTGCCTTGCGGTCGGTGGCCGAGCAGTTGCCATACCAGGCTGTGATGCAACCCGTCAGGATGCTCTCGATGGTGCAGCTGTAGAAGATTTTGAGGATCTGAGGACCCATGCCACATCTCTTCAGTCACCTGATGGGGAATAGGTTTTGTCGTGCCCTCTTCACGACTGTCTTGGTGTGCTTGTACCATGTTAGTTTGTTGGTGTTGAGGACGCCAAGGATCTTGAAGCTCTCATCCTGTTCCACTACAGCCACGTCGATGAGAATGGGGGCGTGCTCGGTCCTCCTTTTCCTGTAGTCAACAATCATCTCCTTTGTCTTGATCACATTGAGGGAGAGGTTGTTGTCCTTGCACCACACGGTCAGGACTCTGACCTCCTCTCTATAGGCTGTCTCGTCGTTGTCGGAGATCAGGCCTACCATTGTTGTGTCATCAGCAAACTTAATGATGGTGTTGGAGTCGTGCCTGGCCGTGCAGTCATGAGTGAACAGGGAGTACAGGAGGGGACTGAGCAAGCACTCCTGAGGGGCCCCCCGTGTTGAGGATCAGCGTGGCGGATGTGTTGCTCCCTACCCTTACTGCCTGGGAGCGGCCCGTCAGGAAGTCCAGGATCCAGTTGCAGAGGGAGCTGTTTCGTCCCAGGGTCCTTAGCTTAGTGATGAGCTTTGAGAGCACTATAGTGTTGAACGCTGAGCTCAGTGGTGATAGGTTAATAACTTAATGTCTTAAATTGGCAAACTTTACATCTCATCATAACAAAGAAATGTCACCAACCTCCTGCTGTCCTCCCAAATTAAGGTCCCACCAACCTCCTGTGGTAAATTTGTTTGATGTATTTGATACCATTCCACTGATTCCACTCCAGCCATTACCACGAGCCTGTCCTCCCAAATTAAGGTCCCACCAACCTCCTGTGGTAAATTTGTTTGATGTATTTGATACCATTCCACTGATTCTACTCCAGCCATTACCACGAGCCTGTCCTCCCAAATTAAGGTCCCACCAACCTCCTGTGGTAAATTTTATAATGTTGATTTGCTTGCGTCATTTTGAAACTCCCAAGCGGGATTACAGTGTAACTAAAATATTTTGGGGCACAACGTTTAGATATATTAAAAACAACAGTTGTATAACTAGGGAACGGACAGTGCAGAATGGTTATATTCCTTCTAACTGTTCTTCTTTAAAAAATCCTGTTTCTACACGTGCTGAATCATGCTTGCTGAATGACTGTGGGATAGTAGAGTTAAACATTAATTTATCTTGCATAAAGGCTTCTCTGACAAAGCACCTTCTTTCTGAAGCTCCTCAAGCAGAGAAATTCTTTGCTTCTTGAACATGGCTGATTTTGGCGAGATCCTGAGATCCATTGGAGACTTTGGATTATTCCAGAAGCTCATACTATTGGGACTATGCTTCCCGAATCTTGTCCTGCCTTTCCACCTGGCCAGTTTGATTTTCATCCAGTCAGACCCTGAGCGCCACTGTAACACTGACTGGATACTTAGAGCTGGTTCCAATCTGAGCAGTGAGGAACAGCTGAATCTGACCGTGCCCCGGCAGGAGGATGGAACCTTCAGTAGGTGCCTGATGTTTACCCCTGTAGACTGGGACATTGACATCATCAGGGAGCATGGACTCAATCAGACCACTGACTGCCAGAATGGATGGGTGTACAACAATATAGTGTATGAAGCCACCATAGTCACTGATGTAAGTAGGAATAGATGAGTGTTTTTTACTAAACATATATTGTCATGTCATTAATGAGCTTGTTTGTTATCTGATTTCATTTTGTTGCAGTTTGATCTTGTCTGTGGCAAAGCTTACGTTGTCGGACTTGCACAAACTGTGTTCATGGCTGGCATTCTTCTTGGTTCACTCTTGTTTGGACCTTTTGCTGAATCGTAAGCACACTTGAAGTTGTGAATAACATGTCCTATACTTCTTGGTTTCTTTCTTTCTCTTTGTAAAAAAAAAAAGAGATATAGTACGTTATACCTCCTTCAGGGAACAGTAGTTATATTCATAACTGTACATTTTGAATGATGTCCTTTACTTCTGGTCTTCTGTCACTCTGTAAAAATGCAACCAAACATCAAAAAGTTTTTTCAGAGGAACATTAAACAGACCTTCAAAAGGAGGTCATAAACAGTTTTAACCAACACGGTTTTCTCCCCTTTTCTCTTCCAGATTTGGTCGCCAACGAGCAACTCAAATACCCATGGTTATTATGCTCATTTTTACTGTAACGACAGGCTTGTCTCCAAACTTTTATTTGTATATGGCATCCCAGTTTTTAGTAGGGATCGCATATGGTGGATTTCGAATCAACTGCATTGTATTAGGTAAAGTGATGTCCATTTCAAATAGACTATGCTCTATAATAAAATGTAAAACAGAACATGAGATAACAGAACTCAGTCAATGATTTGTCAGTCAGCCGGTCATATTAAGTTGTTTAACATTACCACATGTTCCTTCCACACAGCAACTGAATGGGTCGGAGTGACAAAACGTTCCTATGCGTCTTGTTTGAGTCAGACGTTCAGTGGAGTTGGCCAGTGCATCCTTGCTGGCATGATCTTCTTCATCCGAGACTGGAGACTTGCCCAGTTTGTCATGGCTGTACCAATAGCAGTGGTCGCAGTGTACATATGGTGTGTCCACGTGTCATCTTGGACCAATATTAAAACTATTAAAACTGATCAAATCAAATCAAATTTATTTATATAGCCCTTCGTACATCAGCTGATATCTCAAAGTGCTGTACAGAAACCCAGCCTAAAACCCCAAACAGCAAGCAATGCAGGTGTAGAAGCACGGTCAAACTGATGAAGACCTTAGGGGCATTACAAAGCCAATCGGAAGCACCACAAATTGACACAATTCTTACGAGCATTACAGCACCCAAACTGAATATTAATGATTATCAATATTAATTATAATTGTAAAATTGTCTGCCTGTTCTGTGTTTCCAGGTTTATTCCTGAATCAGCCAGGTGGTTATTGGATCAGGGGAAAACAGAGGAAGCTAAGAAGTTGATACTCAGGGTAGCAGCCATCAACAAACGCACAGTTCCAGATACAATTCTAGAGAAGGTAAAGTGCATGATTTAGGAATTTGTTTAAAGGCCAGGGAGCTGGCCAGCCATTGTTTGCCAGTGCTGTGAAAAGATAGTGTAAAATCCTGAATTTGAAGAATTTATCTGCATGTGTTAGTTAGCTAGCTAGCCAGACAGTTTAAGAGGAAATAACACATACATTTTTCAATTTAGCTGCCAATATGCCATTATTCCATTCAGACAATTTAGTGAATCCACAAGCATTCACTGGCTGAAACCAGTTGCAACAAGTACTGATATTTGATCCGATAATAGCACTCAGAACACTATAAGAACACTAAAATTTAGACATTTATTGTAAGGGTAAGGAGGAGAAGTGAGAAGGATCGGAGGACCAATGCGCAGCGTGGATAAGTGTCCATGGTTGTTTATTTAAAAAACATAAACTGAACACTATGAATACAACAACAATAAAGGTGATCAAACTGAACCAGTACCGTGTGGCGACAAACACAGACACGGAAACAATCACCCACAAAACAACTGAAAGCCAGGCTACCTAAGTATAATTCTCAATCAGAGACAACTAACGACACCTGCCTCTGATTGAGAACCATACTAGGCCGAACACAGAAAACCAACATAGAAACACAAAACATAGAATGCTCACCCAACTCACGTCCTGACCAACTAAAACAAACACAAGAACTAGGTTCAGAACGTGACATTCATGGTCTGTTTATATATATGTATTTTAGAGGCTATTTATACAGACAATTGTCATAAAACTTGTATAAACTGTATTTGCAATTATATGGCAATATTTTAGGTTGACAATAGATTACACAATTTTTGATATCACATGCCTTACTTGGCTGCTTTCGCTGCATAACATGTAGAAGTTGTCCCTTTTCAGGTTTAGAAGAAGTGACCGCTAAATGCTAACTCCCGTTCGCATAAGCTGGTTAGCATAGCTAGCATTCAGAAATCAGTGGTGGTAGTCCAAGTCGTTTTAAACTGTAACGCAGTTGTTTGGTAAGGATGACATGAACATGTTGGGGTTGACATGTGTACAAGAATTATACTCAGATTTTTATCTCAACATAGTGTGAAATGTACATATAAACAATAGCCTAAATGTAAGCACATTTTGCTGGTGGTCAATGAGGCAACTCGGGATGACAATTCCATTGTTTTGCTCGAGTTTGATTGACCTGTGAATGCTGTTTTCAACCCATTCTGGAACTTTGAAGGTTTATGACATAGGCCCTCTAGTCATTTAATAGGATCTTGTCGTGGCTAATCATTTCAAAATATGACACTTGCAAGAACCTGTGAATTCAATAATAGACTTTTAATACAAGAGTATCGCAAGCCGGAGTGGTCCGCGGAACACACACACTTTTTCAGAGTTCTGGCTCTGATTTATACACATACAACATGAGTCCATCCCACATGCAAATGACGTCACTTCCCTCAGTCCATCTGCCACCATTATATCCCAATTTGTGCATCCTGCTTGTTCAGCTCGATAACATCCACATCTGCTTTCCGTTAAATTATAATGGTGACAAGACCCTTGCTTTGACCTAAAGATAATATACGTCCCTCTATCCTATATGCTTTGACCCTGTAATTAGCTCCATGTGTTCCTTTGTATGTGTGTCTTTTATCTCGGATCAGCAGACTGTGTCTCTCCTCTAGTTTTAGTGTGTCCAGCTGTCCTGTCCATATATGTACATAATTTCTCCCATATAACCCTCCTCTGGTGCTTTATTAAGCACCAAAAATTACACTAAAAGGACATATATGGTGGAGCATAATTCCAACAGTTGATTAACAAAAATAAAGCTTACAAATCACCTACACCAAACATCTCCAAATAATAACATAGATAGGAGTATAGGATCCAATTAAAACATTTAAAGAACCCTAACTATACCAAACATCTCTAGTATTTCATAAGAGTAAAATATCTAGTTCGGTATAGAAACAATAAAAATAATACATTACATTTTGTTGAAGCATGAGCATGTAAGTATGCCCACACATCCAGAAACTATCAGCTATTCCTTAATCCTGATTCTTTAACATTTCAAGATATAATGTTACTTGTGTGATATTACCACATTTTACCTTTGTGTTTTACAATCATTACTTTATCACATTGACTAACTCCTGCAGTTTCTAACACCCACATAGTTTATTCAATTAACTATAGTGTTTCCTACATCCATCCCATTATCTCCAATTAACTATAGTGTTTCCCACATCCATCCCATTATCTCCAATTAACTATAGTGTTTCCCACATCCATCCCATTATCTCCAATTAACTATAGTGTTTCCCACATCCATCCCAGTATCTCCAATTAACTATAGTGTTTCCCACATCCATCCCATTATCTCCAATTAACTATAGTGTTTCCCACATCCATCCCATTATCTCCAATTAACTATAGTGTTTCCCACATCCAACCCATTATCTCCAATTAACTATAGTGTTTCCCACATCCATCCCATTATCTCCAATTAACTATAGTGTTTCCCACATCCATCCCATTATCTCCAATTAACTATAGTGTTTCCCACATCCATCCCAGTATCTCCAATTAACTATAGTGTTTCCCACATCCATCCCATTATCTCCAATTAACTATAGTGTTTCCCACATCCATCCCATTATCTCCAATTAACTATAGTGTTTCCCACATCCATCCCATTATCTCCAATTAACTATAGTGTTTCCCACATCCATCCCATTATCTCCAATTAACTATAGTGTTTCCCACATCCATCCCATTATCTCCAATTAACTATAGTGTTTCCCACATCCATCCCATTATCTCCAATTAACTATAGTGTTTCCCACATCCATCCCATTATCTCCAATTAACTATAGTGTTTCCCACATCCATCCCGTTATCTCCAATTAACTATAGTGTTTCCCACATCCATCCCGTTATCTCCAATTAACTATAGTGTTTCCCACATCCATCCCGTTATCTCCAATTAACTATAGTGTTTCCCACATCCATCCCGTTATCTCCAATTAACTATAGTGTTTCCCACATCCATCCCGTTATCTCCAATTAACTATAGTGTTTCCCACATCCATCCCGTTATCTCCAATTAACTATAGTGTTTCCCACATCCATCCCGTTATCTCCAATTAACTATAGTGTTTCCCACATCCATCCCATTATCTCCAATTAACTATAGTGTTTCCCACATCCATCCCATTATCTCCAATTAACTATAGTGTTTCCCACATCCATCCCATTATCTCCAATTAACTATAGTGTTTCCCACATCCATCCCATTATCTCCAATTAACTATAGTGTTTCCCACATCCATCCCATTATCTCCAATTAACTATAGTGTTTCCCACATCCATCCCATTATCTCCAATTAACTATAGTGTTTCCCACATCCACCCCAGTATCTCCAATTAACTATAGTGTTTCCCACATCCATCCCATTATCTCCAATTAACTATAGTGTTTCCCACATCCATCCCATTATCTCCAATTAACTATAGTGTTTCCCACATCCATCCCATTATCTCCAATTAACTATAGTGTTTCCCACATCCATCCCATTATCTCCAATTAACTATAGTGTTTCCCACATCCATCCCATTATCTCCAATTAACTATAGTGTTTCCCACATCCATCCCATTATCTCCATAGCTGTAAAAACATTCATTTATTCCCCTTTTTATTTTATTTTTACAATAGTAAACCCATCATTCTGAGGATCATTCAATTCAGTTCTAATGTTGCACATTCATGTTCTCCCAACATATTTTTATTTAATTCACGTCTGCCTTTAGTGTTACCTAGTGCCAAACGGCATTCTATGTTACACAATGGAATGTAGTATTACAATTCAAGAGCTGAAAAGTCAATTTTGAGGAAATCCCCATTTTCTTCAGCTTGCTGGACATTTCCTCCTCTTTGTGGGGTCTCTCCTTCTGTTCCTTGAGAGGCCTCTCCTCCTCTTTCTTCCCCTGCGGCTCCCTCCTCAGGCCGGACTGGGCTTCCATCTGGAAGGTGTCCATTTCAGGGAAGAGATGTTCCCATTCTTTAGGCGATACCTCGGGGTCCCACTGTAGAGGGCTTCTGTCAAAGAGGTCTGCCCCAACAGGTATATCATCAGGAGTGGCAGACATGTTACCCCCCCCCACTTCTGGGCTTTCTGGCCATACTGGAGGAAACTTTGGTTGTTTGTCTCTTTTCTTTTCAGGCTCTTTTCCCCTGGTGCTTCTTCTGAGTGCGTTTAGTTGATGCACTCGTTGTATCTAGTCTGCCATTTTCTTGATTCCTCCCCGGCGCTTTGATCGTTTCCGCTGCTCCTGCTCCCTCCGGGGTCCCGCCTGGTGAATCAGCATCCTCTGTGTCCTCATCTCTGTATGGTTGTGTCCTTCTCTCCGTCGGGACTCGGGTGCAGTGGTTTAGATGATACCACGTCTTGCTTCCTTTCACTTAGACGGCCGTGTTTGTGGCTATTGCCACCTCGTAGGGTCCTTCTCTCCTCGGCTGATCCCACTTCCTTCGGAACACTCGAACGTAGACTAGATCTCCTGGTATCACTGGGAGAGGTCCTTCTGGTCCCCTAGGATCATCAGATGTGGAACCTCTCGTCCTGGTTCAGGTTTCTGCCTTCTTTCTGTGGGGCATTCATACTTAGAGACTTATGGCCTCTGTTCTATGATTACACCATACATTATCTTACTTCCATCACTCATCACACAAACTGACATTCCAGCTGAAGCTGGAGAACCCTTCTCCATCTGGTTTCCTATACATAAGACTTGGAAAACAAAGGACAAAACATAACAGTATTGACAATGTTATGTGTTATGCATGACTGTATTCATGAATACTGAAATCTGAGACCATGACAATTCCCACTCTCTCTTCACCTGACTCTATGCCTCCAGGATACTCCACAAAAATGGAGGCCCTAATTGGCTTCCTCGTGCTTTCATCCAGTCTTCCCCTTTCGGCCGCAGGTTCTGAGAGGTGTTCCCAAATCATGTCATTTTTTTACTTAGTTCCCCATCTGCTCTATTTCAACTGATAAGCATAACCTTAGTCAACATTATTTCTTCTTGAAGTAATTCAACACTGTATGGGCTTTCACATCGAGCCTTCAACATGTTGTTTAGAGTACAACTACCCGAACATCTATCCTTTTTCACATGATACATTAACAAATAAAACAAGTAACCCCCAAACTCAACCCAGTATGTCTACAGTGGAATCTAGTCTCTCTCTTTCTCTCTCTTTTGTTTCACGTCCTCTGTCATGGTGTTTTCAAGCTCACCCATTATTCAGCTGGACCTTACTTCTTGTGAAACTTATGCACCCACCAAAGAGAGACATGACGATCTTTACCACTGCAGGTGCTGTATGAAGTACAGTGCCTTGCGAAAGTATTCGGCCCCCTTGAACTTTGCGACCTTTTGCCACATTTCAGGCTTCAAATATAAAGATATAAAACTGTATTTTTTTGTGAAGAATCAACAACAAGTGGGACACAATCATGAAGTGGAACGACATTTATTGGATATTTCAAACTTTTTTAACAAATCAAAAACTGAAAAATTGGGCGTGCAAAATTATTCAGCCCCTTTACTTTCAGTGCAGCAAACTCTCTCCAGAAGTTCAGTGAGGATCTCTGAATGATCCAATGTTGACCTAAATGACTAATGATGATAAATACAATCCACCTGTGTGTAATCAAGTCTCCGTATAAATGCACCTGCCCTGTGATAGTCTCAGAGGTCCGTTAAAAGCGCAGAGAGCATCATGAAGAACAAGGAACACACCAGGCAGGTCCGAGATACTGTTGTGAAGAAGTTTAAAGCCGGATTTGGATACAAAAAGATTTCCCAAGCTTTAAACATCCCAAGGAGCACTGTGCAAGCGATACTATTGAAATGGAAGGAGTATCAGACCACTGCAAATCTACCAAGACCTGGCCGTCCCTCTAAACTTTCAGCTCATACAAGGAGAAGACTGATCAGAGATGCAGCCAAGAGGCCCATGATCACTCTGGATGAACTGCAGAGATCTACAGCTGAGGTGGGAGACTCTGTCCATAGGACAACAATCAGTCGTATATTGCACAAATCTGGCCTTTATGGAAGAGTGGCAAGAAGAAAGCCATTTCTTAAAGATATCCATAAAAAGTGTTGTTTAAAGTTTGCCACAAGCCACCTGGGAGACACACCAAACATGTGGAAGAAGGTGCTCTGGTCAGATGAAACCAAAATTGAACTTTTTGGCAACAATGCAAAACGTTATGTTTGGCGTAAAAGCAACACAGCTGAACACACCATCCCCACTGTCAAACATGGTGGTGGCAGCATCATGGTTTGGGCCTGCTTTTCTTCAGCAGGGACAGGGAAGATGGTTAAAATTGATGGGGAGATGGATGGAGCCAAATACAGGACCATTCTGGAAGAAAACCTAATGGAGTCTGCAAAAGACCTGAGACTGGGACGGAGATTTGTCTTCCAACAAGACAATGATCCAAAACATAAAGCAAAATCTACAATGGAATGGTTCAAAAATAAACATATCCAGGTGTTAGAATGGCCAAGTCAAAGTCCAGACCTGAATCCAATCGAGAATCTGTGGAAAGAACTAAAAACTGCTTTTCACAAATGCTCTCCATCCAACCTCACTGAGCTCGAGCTGTTTTGCAAGGAGGAATGGGAAAAAATGTCAGTCTCTCGATGTGCAAAACTGAGAGAGACATACCCCAAGCGACTTACAGCTGTAATCGCAGCAAAAGGTGGCGCTACAAAGTATTAACTTAAGGGGGCTGAATAATTTTGCACGCCCAATTTTTCAGTTTTTGATTTGTTAAAAAAGTTTGAAAAATCCAATACATGTCGTTCCACTTCATGATTGTGTCCCACTTGTTGTTGATTCTTCACAAAAAAATACAGTTTTATATCTTTGTTTGAAGCCTGAAATGTGGCAAAAGGTCGCAAAGTTCAAGGGGGCCGAATACTTTCGCAAGGCACTGTATATCCCCAGCCCGGTGTATCTTCATGTACCCTCAGTCTCCAGAATTCAGCCCATGCCCTTCCATCTGGCCTCTTATGTGCTGTTTTTTCCTGGGGACATACACACTAACACATGGGTTATTTCCTGACAACAGACTTTCTTCTTATAGCAGGATCACTAAATCTTAATTTAAATAACAGCCCTATGTAAACATTCTGTCTCAAATACCTGGCCTCCAGCCACAAAAATATTCATAATGATAGCCAAATGATGGTCCCTACAGCAACTGCTGTAAGAATAACATGTCATCAGTCAAGTGTCTTCCAGTTGGAAGAATATCCAATCCTAACAAAACTAAGTCCTAAGCTTCTTAAACTTTTGCTCTAGTGTACAAAATGCCACTACTTATTACTTTTACCATAATCTAGGTATGTGTAATGTTCTATTTACTTTTAGAATTGTCCCTATATTTTATATTCCTATATTTTTACAAGACCAACTGTCCTTCCCTTTCTGTGAATTATCTCGTCTATTAATATACATTGTTTCTAGAAATAACACCCCTCCGCTACCATAACCTTCATATATGAGCCCCCAATGTAGTTACAGTTTTTCTAACCCATAACACATAAGTCACTACTCCTAATTTCCTTCCATAGTTTGATACATACTTAAACATTCTCAAATCATTTTTAGTCAATTTATATCAGAAACAATATGCACTTATTTTCCTCAAAACAAAAAATAAATTGACCAAACAAGAAAAATAGTAAAGTAAATTATAATAACTGCATATTTGCCATAAATTACCACTATTTGTAATGTAATTAAACCTGAGGAAAACGTCCATCCGTTTCGTTCTTCTTCATCCTTGGGTGTTATCACACAACAGACTATACTTTTTATTCAATTACTTATGTCATTCCAATGTATCACTCCGATTACTATGATATTGTAAAATAAAAGAAACAAAAACCTTTAATCTGATATTCTGCAAGTTCTGTCAATCACCCTGTCTCAGGATTAGTTTCCAGAGCTTCCCTAGGCCTAGTAAATTTAAACAGTCCTATATTCAAAACATAACTAAATGTTGTTTATACATTGTCCAATCCAATATTCAGGATAACAGTCCTTAGTGTTTACTTTAACTCACATTTGACCTACTCAATTCAATACTTCATCCCTTTAATAATTAACATTATACTAAAAACTTTTAGTACCAGTAATATCTATTTTACCATGCGCCCTTTTGCCTCTGTTTTTCCGTCATGAGTGGCCGGTTAATAAAAGGTCATTATCCCAATCCCCTTTAGTCTTTCTTCTCCCAGCACATATCATTCCAGATACAGTTCACAGGTCATCAGACACAGTTGTCCCACACTATTCAGCCAGTAGGGTGGGTTTGAGTTTCACACACACTTGTTGTGGTGATAATCTATCCCAAGCATTAATG
This sequence comes from Oncorhynchus mykiss, assembly GCF_013265735.2. Lineage (NCBI taxonomy): Eukaryota > Metazoa > Chordata > Actinopteri > Salmoniformes > Salmonidae > Oncorhynchus > Oncorhynchus mykiss. Next base: position 85,312,910 of record NC_048572.1, on the reverse strand, counting down.
CATTCTGACATCACATTTCCATGACAACTCCCTTATTCTACTGGCGATCTCTCAGATGAGTTACAGATTATGTAGTTATCAACATAACCCTTGCAGAAACCCCCACTCCAATAACCTATTTGGAGTAACTGTTATCCCTTGTTAACATATATTTCCATTTTATTTGTTATATGTAGAATGAACAAAGCACATTTTGTATTTACCCAAAGACCATAACCCCAGGGAACTGATACTCTCTCCTAGGAACCCATGTTAAATAAAAATAAACCTATTTGAATAACTAGTCAATTCAAGACATAATAGAATTTCAAAGTGTTGGTACACTTTGAATAGAGACTGGTGTTTCTCAATCATTTTATAATTAAATCCCACCTGTTCCAACAATTTCTAGTGAAGTTGATCAGTCTTCACGGGAAATTCTTAGGGTTCAGGGCATTTGACACCATTAAAATGTTTTCACTCCCTTTTCTTTAGAAACAACTTAAATACATTTTCAAAAACACTTCCATCCTTCTGCATACCCAATCTGAAACTGAACTGAAAAACCCTTCCAAAGGAAACCCACTATCTCCTATAGGCCAAAAACACTTCCATCCTTCTGCATACCCAATCTGAAACTGAACTGAAAAAACCCTTCCAAAGGAAATCCACTATCGCATATAGGCCAAGAACACACATGAGCTGGCCTCACTTATCCGGAACTCCAGTTATAGCCTTAACCAAATACTAAGACTTTTAAAGTGACCGAATATCTCTAACTGCTTTCCTCAGTACTACAGTCTCCAATGACATTTTGACCAAAGAAAATGTAACCCCTTTTTTTCTGGAAAAGAAATATACATTTCGTTAACATTCACAATGTTACCTTTTAAATCAGCAAGCTAATAGTATTACATATACTAAAATCCCCTTACTTTTCCTGAGCATGCGATAAAAGTTTTAGCCATGCACAGAACGCATATTTTCTTCCTGCTCGGTTATCTGTATCTTACCCTTAGAAATTGAAAACACCCATATATTACAATTTGCTTTTCTTCTAACTATTTTTACCACGTTTGTGATTTTTCATATACGTTTATTTTCCGTATTTTGACGCTAATAACAACTTCTCCACGCATTTTATCACCACTGAAACCGCCGTTTCAATGCAAAACGACTCCAAGTGGGGCTATTTGTAAATTACATCGGTACCTTACTAGAAGTTAGGTAAAACGTGATCTAGTACATATTTCATCACATATAAATTGTACTCTCTATGAACCACTTATTGATCAATCAGAGACTATACACCGCTTGGTGAAAATTCCATTCGTACTAACCTTAAAACGATTAGTTGTTGCTCTTTTGAAAAGGGTACAAACTCCTGTATAGAGGCATTCTCTGCTACCGCACTAAGTTCCAGTGTCATCTTACACTCATTTTCCCCCATACTTGTTAGCTCCACATCTACAACTTCTTACGCTTAGATATTTTCTATAGCTTTGCAAACCATTCGCACGTCTGCGATGGCAAGCAGAATCATATCTGTCCCCCATCGTAATGTATTTCTGATGATATAATGTTAATTATCATTAAAACGCTGGTAAGTTAAGCGTCTTGTTATGGTTTTATGTGATCGTTCCAATTCATTATTTTATTTATCCTGTTTACCGGGTAATGTTGCCCTACATTATACGGTTGCTCTTTCATATTCAAGCCGAATTGGTAGAATTAACGTGTGTTTCTTTCAGTGACTCTATGGCTTTATTAAATTTCGCTCTCTATATTCCAGGGAGAAACAGTCCATTTGTTTCCATGCCACTATTTATTTTTCCTAAACACTCCCATCGCATTCTACACTTTATTTACTATTTCCCAAGGTAGAGCTACCCTACTTTCCCAAATAATAATTTATTAGTCACATCACTTAATACCTCCTTTTAAAACCTACTCTATAATGTCTACAACTGTATTACTGAATACTACAAAAGCCTTAATGTCTTATTCTAGTACAGCACCTCAAATATCACTGTGTTTTTATCTTTGCTTATAACTTATTTTACTTTGATGTTCCTTAATTTCGTTCCTTCTGCCTAATAGTAGTTAAACTATGATAGGGATCACTGTAAATGTATTAAACTGTGATAGAGGATCACTTTTGGCCAGCCAGAAGAAGTCACAGGCACCCTTCTTCAACTTTATACTCTGTCACAGGAGGGCTGCGCGCTCCCTCTTCTGGACTTTCTGTCTAAACACACACAACCTGTCCTCATTCCTACTGTTCTATCCTCACACAGAATTATATTACAGCATTCTTCTCATTCATTCGTTTATTTTCATTCATTCATTTTATTTTTACCTAAAACAACAGTCTTTCTCTGAGCTTAATACACTTCCTCAACATAAGCTGGTATTATCCTATAGGATTTTTCACAAATACCCTTCGTTTTTACCTAAAAACGACCTATAATTTCTTTATTGACTTAATTCACTTCCTCAACATAAGTCTAGATTATAGGATTTCTATGATATGACGAGACTACTGTCTAATCGGATCAGCTTGTCTTCATATCTTATTCATCCACCCCGTACTGATCTTTATTCTACGTTAGAGCAATATCGTGGCGTGACCTACTGATTTATAAACCCCCGTTTAGCTAGGCGGAGCGTTATATATTCGCAGGATTTCTTTTTGCAGTTGAACGTCGCACAATCAGGCCAGCGTTCTTCCTGCGTTCTAAATATTCATCTGTTCAGTCCTCCCTTTCAGAGCGGTAGCCATGTGTATTTATTTACTAAATACTCATCCGTTCAGTCCTCTTCTTTGAAGCGGTAGCCATGAATATTTGTCTAACTACTTATTTATTTTCTAACCATATAAGCAGGTAGCTGTAGCCCTGCGCCCACACATGCCGAATCACACACCCGACACCAGCAAAGTTCACAACCCCCGCTTACTTACTCACTAGACATGCATGCACATTCGTATTTGCTATACAATTCCCAAGCTTACACACATGCATGCAATTCATTGAATTCAAAAGTTATTTCGTTTCTATAGTTTAGGAAATTTGAGAGAGAGACTTACTTGACGTCCTGAAGCAATCTACGCAAACATTTCAACTATTGTAAGTACTTGCTTACCTTGTTATAGTTGGGCGGCCACCCTTGTTTGCCAGATTGTCCAAAGAACCCGCCGTCAGCCAAGGACGCCTCCGTCCCTGTCACTCCTGGCAAAAGCTCGCCAAGTTATGTCGTGGCTAATCATTTCAAAATATGACACTTGCAAGAACCTGTGAATTCAATAATAGACTTTTAATACAAGAGTATCGCAAGCCGGAGTGGTCCGCGGAACACACACTTTTTCAGAGTTCTGGCTCTGATTTATACACATACAACAGGAGTCCATCCCACATGCAAATGACGTCACTTCCCTCAGTCCATCTGCCACCATTATATCCCAATTTGTGCATCCTGCTTGTTCAGCTCGATAACATCCACATCTGCTTTCCGTTAAATTATAATGGTGACAAGACCCTTGCTTTGACCTAAAGATAATATACGTCCCTCTATCCTATATGCTTTGACCATGTAATTAGCTCCATGTGTTCCTTTGTATGTGTGTCTTTTATCTCGGATCAGTCTCCTCTAGTTTTAGTGTGTCCAGCTGTCCTGGCGCCTATGTGTCGCCTTCTCTTCATGTGGTTGTCTAATATCAGCAGACTATGTGTCTCCATTTTTAGTGTTTCCAGCTGTCCCATACTCTCATGGCCTTACTCTGGCTTCCTGTCCTATACAATAGACAATGCATTTTACCAGAATGGCAAATGCACTCTATAAGTGTATCTCTCTCTTGTGTTCCTCCATATATGTACATAATTTATCCCATAATCTCTATGGCAAAGTGTGACACTTGAATCTTTGGAAGCAGAGATTCAAGTGTCTATAATTATTCATTTCTGTAAAAGATAACTCTATTCCAGATAGCTGAGGAGAAAGTTGTTCAGAAGGGAGGCATACTCATTCTCATCAGATCTCCTGTACTTAGGAAATACTTCTTAACTATTACTCTTGCATGGTAAGTTCTTTAATAACTCTCAATAACTTAACATCTCACATTGGTCAACTTTCAGCCCATAATAAATCTCATCATGACAAACAAATGTGATGTCTGTTTTTGTGTGTCTCTCTGAAATCCCAGGTTCTCGTTAAACCTCTCCTACTACTGTCTGTCCTTTAACGTTGGAAACTTTGGCCTGGACATCTTCTTGACACTGCTCTTGTTCGGACTCACAGAGATACCAGGTCATATACTCTGCATCTTTATACTGGAATATTTGGGGAGGAAGATATCCTTAATGGCCACCCTTATGACTGGCGGATTCACATGCTTCCTAATCCTGGCTGTTCCACAAGGTAAATAAAGTTCCAACTGGAATAGATTTACATTGTTTTATCATTTAGTAGATGCTCTTATCCAGAGCGAGTTGTAATTCCCTCAATATAGTAATTATCAGAAAAGATAAGTATTTTTCTTTGTATTTTTAACTCATTAGGAAATTGGGGCACCACGGGAAAGGTTTAACGAGTTATCTCTCGACTTAAACTCTTAAGATATACAGATATCTCTGATATCAATAACAGTCACTTATTAATCATTATTACCCCATATCAGTCTCGTTCTGAACGTCGCAAGAACCCTAGCCCTTATTGATGAAACATCAATACACAAATTGGCTTAATTATTTATTTAACTAAATAATAACACAGAATACATATACATGAGATAAAAGTCCCTAGTGGACTGACACGATATGACGGCTTGTTACACAATGGAAAGGGGGTGGGGAAAGAAAGCGAGGGAGAAACTTATCATACATACATTTGGAAACTACGCTCACAGTAACCATAATACTTAGCACCCTGATCACCACTCATTCGGATTAGAAATGTAATATATATTTACACGTAGCTGTCTTTCTCTGTCGTCTCTATTGAAACCAATCGATCCATCTACGGGTAGTGGCTCGATGTAAGGCTCTGGTTGTACACCAGAGATCACAATGTCCTTCTTAGTTGTAGAGTTTCTCTAGTCTTCGAGTGTTTGTTCGGTAAATTCTTCAGAAGTACCAACGATTGTGTCAGAGGGATTCTTCTTTCCCACCTCGTGTCTTTAGGACACTTTTCACATGCACAGCTGCAGACTGAATATTTCTGGTCTCCTAGATGAGGTTATCTTCTTCTGTAGAGATTTAGAGTGAGTTTCACCATTTCAAACGTCTGGACTACCGTCCCATGTTTCTGGTCTGTAGAGTTTAAATAATTTCGTAACATTCAGCTCACGCTGTACGTCAGGCTGGTCTGTAGAGTTCAAAACCATTTTCAGCCATGTAGCAACCACTCCACGCTGTATGGTCTCAGTACATCGTTTCTAACGATTTCAAGGTGTGGACCTTGGCCTCACATCTTTTAGGTCTATGTGTTATTTATTACAGAGTCCTTTTAAGCACTCTGACCAAAGGGTGCGTTCCATCATGCTGACACGAACTCTGAGCTCACTTGGGCGTGGCTACTGACTGGGCACAAGTTTATATGAAAAACAATGATCTAATTTAGAAGGCTAAAATCACATTGCTACCTTCACAAAAGTATTCTCATATTTAATCATGTATTTTATACCACATTTAGATGTAAACTTGATACAAAGGACGCATACACTTTCCGAGTTACAGTTAATTTGTCATACCATTCTTAACCTCTCTGATCTACCCATCCCGGATCCGGTATCGTGAATACAGACTCAAGCTCATTACCATTACGCAACGTTAACTAGCTTAGCCTTTTGTTAACAACACTGTCATCTCAGATTTTCAAAATATGCTTCTCAACCATAGGAAAACAATCATTTGTGTAACAGTAGCTAGCTAGCGTAGCATTTAGCGTTAGCATTATCGTTAGCATTTAGCATGCAACACTTTCACAAAAACCAGAAAAGCATTCAAATAAAATCATTTACCTTTGAAGAACTTCAGATGTTTTCAATGAGGAGACTGTTAGATAGCAAATGTTCAGTTTTTCCTGAAAGATTATTTGTTTAGGAGAAATCGCTCTGTTTGGTGCGTCACGTTTGGCTACCAAAAAAACCTGTATCCAGGAGTGTATTTATCCCGGCAAGCTCATTAGCATAACGCAACGTTAACTATTCATGAAAATCGCAAATGAAATGAAATAAATATGCTAGCTCTCAAGCTTAGCCTTTTGTTAACAACACTGTCATCTCAGATTTTCAAAATATGCTTCTCAACCATAGGAACACAATCATTTGTGTAACAGTAGCTAGCTAGCGTAGCATTTAGCGTTAGCATTATCGTTAGCATTTAGCATGCAACACTTTCACAAAAACCAGAAAAGCATTCAAATAAAATCATTTACCTGTTTTCAATGAGGAGACTCATTGTTCAGTTTTTCCTGAAAGATTATTTGTTTAGGAGAAATCGCTCCGTTTGGTGCGTCACGTTTGGCTACCAAAAAAAACTTTTTTCCAAATTAACTCCATAATATCGACTGAAACATGGCAAACGTTGTTTAGAACCAATCCTCAAGGTGTTTTTCACATATCTCTTCGATGATATATCCTTCGTGGAAGTGTGCGTTCGTTCTGAATCCCAGGACAAAATGACCGCAACTGGAGATTACGCACGAATTTAGATAAAGGCCACCGGGCGGACCCCTGGAAAATGTAGTCTCTTATGGCCAATCTTCCAATGATATGCCTACAAATACGTCACAATGCTGCAGACATCTTGAAGAAACCACAGAAAGCACATGGTCGTTCCTGCTGCGTTCACAGCCATATAAGGAGACATTTGAAAACAGAGCTTCAGAGATTCTGCTCATTTCCTGTTAGACGTTTCATCTTGGTTTCGCCTGTAGAATGAGTTCTGTGGCACTCACAGATAAAATCTTTGCAGTTTTGGAAACGTTAGACTGTGTTCTTTCCAAAGCTGTCAATTCTATGCATAGTCGAGCATCTTTTCGTGACAAAATATTGCGCTTAAAACGGGCACGTTTTTTTATCCACTAATGAAATAGCGCCCCTATAGGCTAATGACATCACAAAATAATAATCCACATGACAGGATTATTCTTTAGATCTCCATAGACCATTCTTAATATTCTTACCTCATGAATATTGTTCCAAAGGTCATTCTTTGGCCATTAGAGTTTTTGGCAGCGAAGATCTTCTGTAAACAAAGGGATTTATAATACTGCAGGGCAAGAATGAGAAAGTTTCTGTTAACTATTTATGACCTGCTGTTAAGTCATTAAACCGGAGTCTGGCTATCTGTCAGCCATGTGCCATCTGGCACTTTTAATCCTCATCAAGGAGAGAGTCATGACACTACATTGTAGAATAATAGTGAAGATATCAAAACTATGAAATAACACATATGGAATCAAGTAGTAACCCAAAAAATTGTTAAACAAATCAAAATACATTTTAGATTCTACACAGTAGCAACCCTTTGCCTTGATGACAGATTTGCACACTCCATGTGACACTACAGCTGACTACCTCATGAAGCTAGTTGAGAGAATGCCAAGAGTGTGCAAAGCTGTCATCAAAGCAAATGGTGGCTACTTTAAAGATTCTCAAATATAAAATATATATTTTCATTAGTATAACACTTTTTACTACATGATTCCATATGTGTTATTTAATAGTTTTTATGTCTTCACTATTACAATATTATACTATTACAATATTCTACTAAGTAGAAAATAGTAAAAATAAAGAAAAATCCTAGAATGAGTAGGTGTGTCCAAACTTTTGACTGGTACTGTAGATATAAAATCTACCGAGGCAGTGGACTGATCATACAGAGATGAGAAAACATGTTGATGTTTAGTATGTTAATTCTATTTTAGACAACGCCGTTGCTATTACTGCTCTTGCTACTGCTGGGAGGTTTTTCATGAACAATGCTGGATCCGTATGTAACGTCTATGTTCAGGAGCTGTTTCCCACCTCTGTTAGGTAAGACCTATATATTACCATATACATGTATACAGACCCCTTCACTTTTTTTGTGAAGGGGTCAGCCTTACTCTAAACTTTTTTTTTTTTTTTTTATCAATCATCAATCTAAACACAATACTCAATAATGACAAGGCAAAAACATTAATATATACACCGTATTTACATAAGTATTCAGACCCTTTTGCTTTGAGAGTCAACATTGAACTTAGGTGCATCCTGTCTCCATTGATCATCCTTGAGATGTTTCTACATCTGGACTGGAGTCCACCTGGGGTAAATTCAATTGATTGGACATGATTTGGAAAGGCACAAACCTGTCTATATATGGTCGACAGTGAAAAAATCAAGCCATGAGGTTGAAAGAATTGTACGCAGAGCTCCGAGACAGGATTGTGTTGGGGCCAGAGATCTGCGGAAGGGTACCAAAAAAATGTATGCAACATTGAATGTCCCCATGAACACAGTGGCTTTCATCATTCTTAAATGGAAGAAGTTTGGAAGCACCACCACTCTTCCTAGAGTTGGCAGCCCGGCCAAACTGAGCAATAGGGGGAGAAGGGCCTTGGTCAGGGAGGTTACCAATAACCCGTTGGTCACTCTGACAGAGCTCCAGAGTTCCTCTGTGGAGATGGGAGAACCTTCCAGAAGGATAACCATCTCTGCAGCAGTCTACCAATCAGGTGTTTATGGTATTGTGGCCAGATGGAAGACACTCCTCAGTAAAAGGCACATGACAGCCCACTTGGAGGTTTCCAAAAGAAACATAAAGGACTATCAGACCATGAGAAACAAGATTCATTGATCTGTTGAAACCAAGATTGACCTCTTTGGTCTGAATGCCAAACATCATATCTGGAGGAAACCAGGCACCTCTCATCATCTTGCCAATACCATCCCTACGGGGAAGCATGGTGGTGGCAGCATCATGCTGTGGGGATGTTTTTCAGAGGCAGGTACTGGGAGACTAGGAAGGATTGAGGGAAAGATGAACAGAGCAAAGTATTTACTGTAATTTAATTATGCTAATGTGTTTTCATTAATTGAAACCCCTTAATCTATTTTATGAGAATTTGTAAGATTCTTGTTTGCATAAAATAGACGGAGACCAGTCTTTTCAATAAAAGGTAGCAGAAATTATTCTTGGAGCGCGCTGCCACTTCACCACGAGCAACAGTTTATATACAAAACATGACGTAATTTCATTGCTTAACAGAAACCCCTCCTCTCGACAGGGACAAAGTGAGGTGAAAAGTTCATTCTAACTTACTAACACACTCCCAGGTAACTTTTGACCCCTCAACATTATCGATCACCACTTGGCTGACAGTTCTAATTAACAGAAAACCTAGGAATGCACTCACTGTCTTATCTAAAAACCCCAGAGCTAAGTTTCGTCGGTTCAACCATAGGTTAACGACCTTATCTGTTTACACAGTCCACTTCTTTCTTCCTAGTTGGAATGGTGTTCATTAACTTTAATTACTCCTTGTCTGTGTCACACAATCACATCTTATGAACTCATATTTTTAATCAGATATAATAAAACAGAGTATAAGTTTACTTAGTTACAGTTCCATTTAAAATGATTTGTCCAGTCATTTAATCATAATTTTACCAACAAAAGTACAGAGAGATCCTTGATGAAAACCTGCTCCAGAGCACTCAGGACCTCATACTGGCGCAACGGTTCACTTTCCACCAGGACAATGACCCTAAGCACACAGCCAAGACAACGCAGGAGTGGCTTCGTTACAAGTCTCTGAATGTCCTTGAGTGGCCCAGCCAGAGCCCGGACTTGAACCCTATCAAACATCTCTGGAGAGACCTGACAAAAGGTGTGCAGCAACTTTCCCCGTCCTACATGACAGAGCTTGAGAGGATTTGCAGACTCTCCCCAAATACTAGCTTTTAGCATCATAGCCAAGAAGACTCAAGGCTGTAATCTCTGCCAAAGTACTGAGTAAACAGTCTGAATACTTATGTAAATGTGATATTTTCTATTTATTTATTTTTTTGTAAAAACCTTATTTTCCCTTTTTCATTACGGGGTATTGTGTGTAGATTGATGAGGGGGAAAACTGTTTAATACATTCTAGAAGAAAGCTGTAACGTAACAACATGTGGAAAAAGTTAAGGTGTCTGAATACTTTCCGAATGCATACACATGTATGTGTGTGTGTGTGTTTTTGTGTGTATAAATATATTTATCTTATATATACATGTACATATAAGGCCCATGAATATATCTTATTTTACATGGTTTAATAACCCTTAATGTATCACTTCCTTTGCTCCTTCATTCATTCAGACAAACGTCCACAGGCTTGGGCTCAATAGCGACCAGAATTGCTGGAATACTGTCACCAATGCTCAACATATTGGCCACATACCATTGGTCTATCCCCACGATCGTGTTCAGCAGCCTGTCATTGGTTGGTGGGGCTCTGGTCTTTCTGCTTCCTGAGACCAGGAGGACAGAACTACCTGACTCTACAGACGAGGCCGAGGGGAAGAGGTAGGTGATACCAGAGGATATGTGAGGAAAGATGCACATACATAAGACTTGGCTGATCGTTTTTGCATTTGTAGGAATGCTGTGGAACTATAAGAGGGCATTCATTCATATATGAGGCAGATGGAGAATCTAAATAAGTTACAAAGAAGTTGTTTAAGGATGTATAACTTTTTGTTGTCTTTTGAAGCTTGGTGTCATTGATATCTCATTTTTCCTGTAGAAATGTGACTATCGCCATGAAGATAGACAAAGGCTGCAAAGTGGATGATTACGACTCTGAAAAATCTACCAAACTATAAAGTCATGTTTATGTAAGTCTTTTTTCTGGGTAAATTTATTTTCAAGGCTTAGTTAGTAAGACAGTTGGCTGGTGCATGGTTGTTGTAACACCAAGGTTTTGAATTTGATTCCTGGATGGGCCACATAACTTGCTGTTTTTAACTTTGGCTTATAGAATTAAAAAATGTTTACTTTACTCTTTTTGTAACTCTCATCACTAGCTAAATGGATCAGAAACATACGATAAAAGTGTCTACTAAATTAACATATTATTATTATATTTGAATTTAAATACATTTGCAGTGTATCAAGGAATCTAATGATATATACACCGTTACTCACATTTGTATACAAAAACAGACTATCACCTATGTTACCCAATGAATCTGTAAATATTGTTACGAAACCACCGAGTCAGCCTACTGCTAACTTTACTGTCGCAGTGTCCAGGAGTCCTATAGGTCTGGCTAAATAATATATATCCTGATTGAATGTGTGCATTTATGTGAGAAGTAAAAGTCTGCAGATCAGGTGTTGAATGCATGTTCCCCAGGAGATAGCTAACTCTGGATCCAGGGCCAGCTCCTGATTGACTTCTTGGTCGGCCAGCCCAAGTAGTTTAGTTGTTTTCACAATGGTTGGTGACAAAAAAATAAACATATTCAAAATAAATGTAAAAAATTGGAGGGGGGACAAAACGAAGGATTTAACCAACCAAAAACGGGAAGTCCCGTCAGACCCAAGAGGCCACATTCAAGCCTCACTGAAGTGTCTGCCAGTCACTGATTGCCCAGAGCTGGTCATCTTATCATCAAGCGTTGGTATTTCAATCAGCTGTGTAATGCCAAGGTAACAAATCAAAATGTGTACCCCTTTTGGTCCCCAGGACCAGGATTGAGAAACACTACACTAATCTACCCATTTATTATTGAACAAAATTGTTTCAGATAACTTTTTCAAATTTGCTACACGTCACATGAAATTGCCGTACTGTCTACTTGTCGGGTTGCCAATATTGTTTACAAGAAATAGCTTCTTCTTTTTTTAAATTTTTTATAAACCCGTAACTTTGTCATGTCATTTCTTACATTCAGCAACTACCCAGATCATTAACTTCAATTTAAAACTAAACATGATTATATTCAGAGGTCCAAATCATCCTTGTTGTTCCACAATAATGTTTTTTTTCTTCTGACTGAATAAAACCCAAAGGGCATTCCTACTGTACAATAAGCCAATCACATGGAGGTGACTTTATGTCCCACTTTATTAATCTACACTTCTAAGAAGACACCTGCCAAGAGATAAGTGAGGTTTATAGTATCTGTAAAGAATCATCAGTCGACTGCTAACAACATGTCATTACTCAGCCGTACTGTGGAGAACCCCATCACAGTCACTCTCTCTGGCCCCGGGACACTCTCACAAAACACTCTGTGACTTCTAACCCCATGTAGAAGGTGCTCTTCCCCCGCTGGTACCTAGCACACAGAGGGGTTGTAAAGGCACTAGCCAAACCCAGTGGTTTCTTGTTGCCAGGGGCCCTTACCACACGTGGAGTCAGCCAATCACAGGCAGGTCATCTAGGGTCTCTAATCCTCCTCCCAGTCTTCATCAAGCAATGGCAGAGTGAGGAGTTCTCTCAGAAACCTCTGCCCTGCATGCCAACAACTGGGCCACGACCAGTGGACCTTTCTCTTACAGCCCTGGACACTCACAACCGATGCAAGTTTTAGTATGTAACTGACCTATGAAAGTGGACTCTGGACAGGCACCTTATGTCTAGTTATACCTTACGCATGTTCAGGAATTCACATTTAAATTCTCAACGCCACTTGTCCATGGGGCAGAGATTGGGGACATTGCCCTGTGTAGGGTGCCGTCTTTCGGATGGGACGTTAAACGGGTGTCCTGACTCTCTGTGATCACTAAAGATCCCATGGCACTTATTGTTAGAGTAGCGTTGTTAACCCCGGTGTGCTGGCTAAATTCCCAATCTGGCCCTCATACCATCACAGTCACCTAATTATCCCCAACTTAAAATTGGCTCATTCATCTCCTCTCCTGTCCCCTGTAACTATTCCCCAGGTTTTTTGCTGTAAATGAGAATGTATTCTCAGTCAACTTAGCTGGTAAAATAACAGTTAAATAAAAATACAACACACTGGGCCGACAGTATCTAAGTCACGGATTTGAACTATATTAATCTTGTAAAGAACTTCACAGCAAAACATTCAGATTGGGGGTTTGTTGCATTGTAAAACTAGGGATCAAACGGTGCAGGATGGTTATATTCCTTGTTCTTCTTAAACTGTTCTTCTTAAAAAGTAAAGTTTCCACACATGCTGAATCATGTTTGCTGAAAGACTGTGGGACAGAGGAGTTAAACATGAATTTATCTTGCATAAAGGCTTCTCTGTGACAAAGCACCTTCTTTCTGGAGCTCCTAGCACTGTGCTTCCGAATAATCAGTGACACTACCCAGCGGATCAGCTGAACAAAGTGTACCAGGCTGAGTATGTGGTGGACCGGTCGTTGAATGTGGTCACAATACGACAAATGTATAATTTTGATTTACTGCAGTAGCTGAATGAGACCGTGTAGTCGACAAAACCAGTTTAAGAGCTTCTCGATAAAGTCCGTGCTACGGTTGATGTTGTGGTGGGTCTGTCCCGCTGTACTATCCTGGCTGTGCTGAAAAATATGGGGGCAACGGTTGACGTTGTCCCGTATTCATGAGAGGGACAGGCAGATGTATTTGAATGAGCCAGTTTCGCCAAATAACATTGTTTGGCTCGGCTATCGAGTCCTTACAGACCTGTTTCAAGGAGAAACAGAAACAGAATGCACTACACTTTCTCCTTCACGGGGTAGCCTCGGCATTTCCCGAGGCATGAAGGACAAGGGTCCAGGCCAGAGGCGGTTTGCCTCGGGCCAGGAAGTGGCTTCGAGTTTTTAACTGTTGTCATGATGCTGGCCTGGGGGTAGGCTTATGACAGTCATAAATAGATTTCCCCCTTTTTTCCTCTCTCTACCCTACTGATGTGACTATTGAAAATCCCTTGGTTTACATAGAGATTCTGGGAACATCAGAAGGTGGGGGGAAATGAACCATATTTTGGTAATTCAACCAGTTGAACATATGCGTTGGTACTTAATGAATATGATGTCAGTTTGGATGCCATCTGAGACATTCTCATCAATGATAGGATGACATAAACTGTACAGTGGAAAGTCTACACATTATAGTTATCAGATTCACATGGAATTGTTGTGTAATTTAAATGTTTGGATATGAAATTATTTCTGAGGGGATGAAATGTGATTTTAGCTTCAAAAATGTGAGGATTGGGTTTTCATGAGTGAATTAGGCCCGACTCAGTGGCCCGCCCACGTGAAGAGACATTGGTTTTCAACTATGAAACACGCCCTCCTCTCTCTTCCTATATAAAGCCTTGACGACAATATAACTTCCTGTTCTGGGGACATTAACGCGGCTGCCTTGACGTTAGAAGGGCCGGTGACACCTACAGAGCAAAGCCAATCTCAGCTACCCAACGAAATTAGCATTGAATCATCACGTGAAGAGGACGATCGACACGTTGAATATGATGAATTTCGACAATACCAGCCAGAATATAGCATGAGTAGATACGTGGCAATACGCACAACTTCAATAGCGAAAGTCGAAAGTCTAGCGAAAGAAAAAAAAGACATTCGCTTGAAACATGACAGTAGAGGGTGATCAGCTGGTAATAGCCATCTACGGCCAAACAAAGGAAATTACGACACACCCAAACATGGAAGACACGCGCGGGAAAATAAAATAGTGTACACAGAGAGATAAATAGCGAGAAAATTGAAGTTGTGCGTATTGCCACGTATCTACTTGATTTGATGTACCTAGCAACACATATTGTATAATAGGTGAGATAAGGAGACAGAGAAGATGCCCGCTACAGGTTCACAATGGTGGCGGTAGGGGCACATGGCCTAGAGAGCTATGGTGGAGTGTTTCAAGAAAGTTATTTTGAGTCCAAACTGCTTCAGAAAACAGATGATGGCTGTCCTGCCAGGTACCACAACGTCAAGTCCTCATGTTTTCCTGGGAGATGCAGCTTTCCCCATACATGAGAACATCTTGTGCCTTCTTCCAGGTTTATTGATAATAGAATGTTGGAATGAATTTCACTTTTTCTGTTTCTAATTTCCCTTGATACTGAATACATGTATGAAACCTCTAGGAGAAAGGTCATTTTATCAAGGCTTTTGGAATATGATTGCTGGAAAAATATTTAAATTGTTTGTTTTTTTGTTTACCAAAAAAAACACAATTTAAATACGGTTTAAAAACAGATTTTTGGAAAATTTAGCAAATTAATAAAAGTAATAAAACAGAAATACCTTATTTACATATGTTTTCAAACCCTTTGCTATGACACTCACATTTCCGCCCAGGTGCATCCTGTTCCCATTGATCATCCTTGAGATGTTTCAACAACTTGATTGGTAAATTCAATTGATTGGACATGATTTTGAAAGGCACACACCTGTCTACATTAGCTCCCACAGTTGACAGTGCATGTCAGAGCAAAAATTGAGCCATGAGGTCGAAGGAATTGTCTGTAGAGCTCCGAGACAGGATTGTGTGGAGGCCCAAAACATTTCTGCAGCATTGAAGGTCCCCAAGAACACAGTGGCCTCCATCATTCTTAAATGGAAGACATTCGGAACCACCAAGACTCTTCCTAGAAATGGCCGCTCAGCCAAACTCATCATTCAGGGGAGAAGGGCCTTGGTCAGGGAGGTGACCAAGAACCTGATGGTCATTCTGACAGAGGTCCAGAGTTCCTCTGTGGAGATGGGAGAACCTTCCAAAAGGACAACCATCTCTGCAGCACTCCTCCAATCAGGCCTTTATGGTAGAGTGATCAGACAGAAGCCACTCCTCAGTAAAAGGCACATGGCAGCCCACTTGGAGTTTGCCAAAAGACACCTAAAGGACTCTCAGACCATGTGAAACAAGATTTTCTGGTCTGATGAAACCAAGATTGAACTCTTTCGTCTGAATGCCAAGTGTCACGTCTGGAGGAAACCTGGCACCGCCCCTACAGTGAAGCATGGTGGTGGCAGCATCATGCTGTGGGGATGTCTTTCACTGGCAGGGACTGAGAGACTAGTCAGGTTCGAGGGAAAGATGAATGGAGCAAAGTACAGAGAGATCCTTGATGAAAACCTGCTCCAGAGCGCTTAGGATCTCAGACTGGGGCGATGATTCACCTTCCAACAGGACAATGACCCTAAGCACATGGCCAAGGCAATGCAGGATTGACTTCGGGCCAAGTCTCTCAATGTCCTTGAGTGACCCAACCAAATGGAAATAAGCTGTTAAGCTTTATTGTGTTATCCTTGATGATTTTCTTAAATTGTATGTGGAGGCGTCACCAGTTGTAGCACCCTTATGTATGAACTTTACAAATTGTCAAATAAACTCAATCAATCAATTAAGCCTGGACTTGAACCTGATTTAACATCTCTGGAGAGACCTGAAAATAGCTGTGCAGTGACGCTCGCCATCCAGCCTGACAGAGCTTGAGAGGATCTGCAGAGAAGAATGGGAGAAACTCCCCAAATACAGGTGTGCCAAGCTTGTAGCGTCATACCCAAGAAGAATCGAGGCTTCAATGTGTAAAAAAGTAACTCAAAAGTTTGGACACACCTACTCATTCCAGTGCTTTTCTTAATTTTTTACTATTTTACTATAAAGAATGCCAAGTGTGTGACAGCTTTGCACACTCCAGGTGACTACCTCATGAAGCTGGTTGTGAGAATTCCAAGAGTGTGAAGAATCTCACACATAAAATATGCTTTGATTTGTTTAACACTTTTTGGTTACATCATGATTCCATATGTGTCATTTCATAGTTGTTATGTCTTCACTATTTTTCTACAATGTAGAAAATAGTAAAAAAAATAAAGAAAAATCCTTGAATGAGTAGGTGTGTCCAAATTTTGACTGCTACTGAATGCACGAATGGTTCTGAACTGTTTCGGTTGGGAAGCATGCGGCCGACCTTTAGACAGCACGGGAGGTTGCACATTTATCCAGGTTGGTCTTTGGGCTGCCTTGGGGTGCATCAACTCGTAAAGTGCGCAGTATCAGGGTTACCACAGTTTCCTGTGGGTTTGAGCTTTGGGCTGCAGTGGTTCATTGACTCATTGGTTAACGCTTGTGTGTGCTTTACCAAGTCACTACAGGTGTTCTGTTGTTTCGGTCTTACTTGTATGATTTCGGAACATTTCACGATCACAAGGTGAGTATTGTTCTTGGAACCATGTGGTCTAACGGATTTGGCTGCAGTGGCAGTGTGTCACATAGCGAAGTTGCAGCAGGTTCTGGTTCCCGATAAGGTGATCTGACAATTCAGGCTTCATGAGGCTATGACAGTTCAGGATTCATGAGGCTATGACAGTTCAGGATTCATGAGGCTATGACAGTTCAGGCTTCATGAGGCTATGACAGTTCTGGATTCTAGGGTATTAAGGAAAAAAGTGGCTTCTTTATCCCATTTTTGTAGCCGGTGGAACCTGTGTGTGGTTAGGCTGCCTATTTCGGTACCCTCTGAGCCAGCTTGGGGCATGATTATATGTCCCTATAGTATTTTATACTGACTGACCGACTGAAAGAGAAAGTACAGTTATGAAAATAACTACTATTCCCTGAAGGAGGAAACGAGGTATAGCATATTTTGGCACAGCGTCGTCAGGGGGTTTGGGCTCACTAAAGAGTGGTTCTGAATTGAGGAAATGAATACGAGCCCCGGTATTATAGGCAGGAAGGCGGGGCTTCCGAGGGCGGGCTCGGCATCCATTGGCCTGTTGGCAGTGATTTTTGCTTTCTTCAAGTGAATATGATTGGTTGTTTTACTCCATGGACAGCAGGTAGCCTAGTGGTTAAAGAGTTGGACTAGTAGCCAAATAGAGATCAAATCTCTGAGTTGACAAGGTAAAACAAATCTGTTGTTCTACCCCTGAACAAGGCAGTTAACCCACTGATCCTTGGCTCTCATTGAAAATAAGAATTTGTTCTTAATAACTGACTTGCCAAGTTAAAAAAAAGAGATAGTACGTTATACCTCCTTCAGGGAACAGTAGTTATATTCATAACTGTACATTTTGAATGATGTCCTTTACTTCTGGTCTTCTGTCACTCTGTAAAAATGCAACCAAACATCAAAAAGTTTTTTCAGAGGAACATTAAACAGACCTTCAAAAGGAGGTCATAAACAGTTTTAACCAACACGGTTTTCTCCCCTTTTCTCTTCCAGATTTGGTCGCCAACGAGCAACTCAAATACCCATGGTTATTATGCTCATTTTTACTGTAACGACAGGCTTGTCTCCAAACTTTTATTTGTATATGGCATCCCAGTTTTTAGTAGGGATCGCATATGGTGGATTTCGAATCAACTGCATTGTATTAGGTAAAGTGATGTCCATTTCAAATAGACTATGCTCTATAATAAAATGTAAAACAGAACATGAGATAACAGAACTCAGTCAATGATTTGTCAGTCAGCCGGTCATATTAAGTTGTTTAACATTACCACATGTTCCTTCCACACAGCAACTGAATGGGTCGGAGTGACAAAACGTTCCTATGCGTCTTGTTTGAGTCAGACGTTCAGTGGAGTTGGCCAGTGCATCCTTGCTGGCATGATCTTCTTCATCCGAGACTGGAGACTTGCCCAGTTTGTCATGGCTGTACCAATAGCAGTGGTCGCAGTGTACATATGGTGTGTCCACGTGTCGTCTTGGACCAATATTAAAACTATTAAAACTGATGAAGACCTTAGGGGCATTACAAAGCCAATCGGAAGCACCACAAATTGACACAATTCTTACGAGCATTACATCACCCAAACTGAATATTAATGATTATCAATATTAATTATAATTGTAAAATTGTCTGCCTATTCTGTGTTTCCAGGTTTATTCCTGAATCAGCCAGGTGGTTATTGGATCAGGGGAAAACAGAGGAAGCTAAGAAGTTGATACTCAGGGTAGCAGCCATCAACAAACGCACAGTTCCAGATACAATTCTAGAGAAGGTAAAGTGCATGATTTAGGAATTTGTTTAAAGGCCAGGGAGCTGGCCAGCCATTGTTTGCCAGTGCTGTGAAAAGATAGTGTAAAATCCTGAATTTGAAGAATTTATCTGCATGTGTTAGTTAGCTAGCTAGCCAGACAGTTTTAGAGGAAATAACACATACATTTTTCAATTTAGCTGCCAATATGCCAACATTCCATTCAGACAATTTAGTGAATCCACAAGCATTCACTGGCTGAAACCAGTTGCAACAAGTACTGATATTTGATCCGATAATAGCACTCAGAACACTACAAGAACACTAAAATTTAGACATTTATTGTAAGGGTAAGGAGGAGAAGTGAGAAGGATCGGAGGACCAATGCGCAGCGTGGATAAGTGTCCATGGTTGTTTATTTAAAAAACATAAACTGAACACTATGAATACAACAACAATAAAGGTGATCAAACTGAACCAGTGCCGTGTGGCGACAGACACGGAAACAATCACCCACAAAACAACTGTGAAAGCCAGGCTACCTAAGTATAATTCTCAATCAGAGACAACTAACGACACCTGCCTCTGATTGAGAACCATACTAGGCCGAACACAGAAAACCAACATAGAAACACAAAACATAGAATGCTCACCCAACTCACGTCCTGACCAACTAAAACAAACAAATAACACAAGAACTAGGTTCAGAACGTGACATTTATGGTCTGTTTATATATATGTATTTTAGAGGATATTTATACAGACAATTGTCATAAAACTTGTATAAACTGTATTTGCAATTATATGGCAATATTTTAGGTTGACAATAGATTACACAATTTCTGATATCACATGCCTTACTTGGCTGCTTTCGCTGCATAACATGTAGAAGTTGTCCCTTTTCAGGTTTAGAAGAAGTGACCGCTAAATGCTAACTCCCGTTCGCATAAGCTGGTTAGCATAGCTAGCATTCAGAAATCAGTGGTGGTAGTCCAAGTCGTTTTAAACTGTAACGCAGTTGTTTGGTAATGATGACATGAACATGTTGGGGTTGACATGTGTACAAGAATTATACTCAGATTTTTATCTCAACATAGTATGAAATGTACATAGAAACAATAGCCTAAATGTAAGCACATTTTGCTGGTGGTCAATGAGGCAACTCGGGATGACAATTCCATTGTTTTGCTCGAGTTTGATTGACCTGTGAATGCTGTTTTCAAACCATTCTGGAACTTTGAAGGTTTATGACATAGGCCCTCTAGTAATTTAATAGGATCTTGTCGTGGCTAATCATTTCAAAATATGACACTTGCAAGAACCTGTGAATTCAATAATAGACTTTTAATACAAGAGTATCGCAAGCCGGAGTGGTCCGCGGAACACACACACTTTTTCAGAGTTCTGGCTCTGATTTATACACATACAACAGGAGTCCATCCCACATGCAAATGACGTCACTTCCCTCAGTCCATCTGCCACCATTATATCCCAATTTGTGCATCCTGCTTGTTCAGCTCGATAACATCCACATCTGCTTTCCGTTAAATTATAATGGTGACAAGACCCTTGCTTTGACCTAAAGATAATATACGTCCCTCTATCCTATATGCTTTGACCCTGTAATTAGCTCCATGTGTTCCTTTGTATGTGTGTCTTTTATCTCGGATCAGCAGACTGTGTGTCTCCTCTAGTTTTAGTGTGTCCAGCTGTCCTGGCGCCTATGTGTCGCCTTCTCTTCATGTGGTTGTCTAATATCAGCAGACTATGTGTCTCCATTTTTAGTGTTTCCAGCTGTCCCATACTCTCATGGCCTTACTCTGGCTTCCTGTCCTATACAATAGACAATGCATTTTACCAGAATGGCAAATGCACTCTATAAGTGTATCTCTCTCTTGTGTTACAGTATTTATGTTCCTCCATATATGTACATAATTTCTCCCATATAACCCTCCCCTGGTGCTTTATTAAGCACCAAAAATTACACTAAAAGGACATATATGGTGGAGCATAATTCCAACAGTTGATTAACAAAAATAAAGCTTACAAATCACCTACACCAAACATCTCCAAATAATAACATAGATAGGAGTATAGGATCCAATTAAAACATTTAAATAACCCTAACTATACCAAACATCTCTAGTATTTCATAAGAGTAAAAGATCTAGTTCGGTATAGAAACAATAAAAATAATACATTACATTTTGTTGAAGCATGAGCATGTAAGTATGCCCACACATCCAGAAACTATCAGCTATTCCTTAATCCTGATTCTTTAACATTTCAAGATATAATGTTACTTGTGTGATATTACCACATTTTACCTTTGTGTTTTACAATCATTACTTTATCACATTGACTAACTCCTGCAGTTTCTAACACCCAAATAGTTTATTCAATTAACTATAGTGTTTCCTACATCCATCCCATTATCTCCAATTAACTATAGTGTTTCCCACATCCATCCCATTATCTCCAATTAACTATAGTGTTTCCCACATCCATCCCATTATCTCCAATTAACTATAGTGTTTCCCACATCCATCCCATTATCTCCAATTAACTATAGTGTTTCCCACATCCATCCCATTATCTCCAATTAACTATAGTGTTTCCCACATCCATCCCGTTATCTCCAATTAACTATAGTGTTTCCCACATCCATCCCGTTATCTCCAATTAACTATAGTGTTTCCCACATCCATCCCGTTATCTCCAATTAACTATAGTGTTTCCCACATCCATCCCGTTATCTCCAATTAACTATAGTGTTTCCCACATCCATCCCGTTATCTCCAATTAACTATAGTGTTTCCCACATCCATCCCGTTATCTCCAATTAACTATAGTGTTTCCCACATCCATCCCGTTATCTCCAATTAACTATAGTGTTTCCCACATCCATCCCGTTATCTCCAATTAACTATAGTGTTTCCCACATCCATCCCATTATCTCCAATTAACTATAGTGTTTCCCACATCCATCCCATTATCTCCAATTAACTATAGTGTTTCCCACATCCATCCCATTATCTCCAATTAACTATAGTGTTTCCCACATCCATCCCATTATCTCCAATTAACTATAGTGTTTCCCACATCCATCCCATTATCTCCAATTAACTATAGTGTTTCCCACATCCATCCCATTATCTCCAATTAACTATAGTGTTTCCCACATCCACCCCAGTATCTCCAATTAACTATAGTGTTTCCCACATCCATCCCATTATCTCCAATTAACTATAGTGTTTCCCACATCCATCCCATTATCTCCAATTAACTATAGTGTTTCCCACATCCATCCCATTATCTCCAATTAACTATAGTGTTTCCCACATCCATCCCATTATCTCCAATTAACTATAGTGTTTCCCACATCCATCCCATTATCTCCAATTAACTATAGTGTTTCCCACATCCATCCCATTATCTCCATAGCTGTAAAAACATTCATTTATTCCCCTTTTTATTTTATTTTTACAATAGTAAACCCATCATTCTGAGGATCATTCAATTCAGTTCTAATGTTGCACATTCATGTTCTCCCAACATATTTTTATTTAATTCACGTCTGCCTTTAGTGTTACCTAGTGCCAAACGGCATTCTATGTTACACAATGGAATGTAGTATTACAATTCAAGAGCTGAAAAGTCAATTTTGAGGAAATCCCCATTTTCTTCAGCTTGCTGGACATTTCCTCCTCTTTGTGGGGTCTCTCCTTCTGTTCCTTGAGAGGCCTCTCCTCCTCTTTCTTCCCCTGCGGCTCCCTCCTCAGGCCGGACTGGGCTTCCATCTGGAAGGTGTCCATTTCAGGGAAGAGATGTTCCCATTCTTTAGGCGATACCTCGGGGTCCCACTGTAGAGGGCTTCTGTCAAAGAGGTCTGCCCCAACAGGTATATCATCAGGAGTGGCAGACATGTTACCCCCCCCCACTTCTGGGCTTTCTGGCCATACTGGAGGAAACTTTGGTTGTTTGTCTCTTTTCTTTTCAGGCTCTTTTCCCCTGGTGCTTCTTCTGAGTGCGTTTAGTTGATGCACTCGTTGTATCTAGTCTGCCATTTTCTTGATTCCTCCCCGGCGCTTTGATCGTTTCCGCTGCTCCTGCTCCCTCCGGGGTCCCGCCTGGTGAATCAGCATCCTCTGTGTCCTCATCTCTGTATGGTTGTGTCCTTCTCTCCGTCGGGACTCGGGTGCAGTGGTTTAGATGATACCACGTCTTGCTTCCTTTCACTTAGACGGCCGTGTTTGTGGCTATTGCCACCTCGTAGGGTCCTTCTCTCCTCGGCTGATCCCACTTCCTTCGGAACACTCGAACGTAGACTAGATCTCCTGGTATCACTGGGAGAGGTCCTTCTGGTCCCCTAGGATCATCAGATGTGGAACCTCTCGTCCTGGTTCAGGTTTCTGCCTTCTTTCTGTGGGGCATTCATACTTAGAGACTTATGGCCTCTGTTCTATGATTACACCATACATTATCTTACTTCCATCACTCATCACACAAACTGACATTCCAGCTGAAGCTGGAGAACCCTTCTCCATCTGGTTTCCTATACATAAGACTTGGAAAACAAAGGACAAAACATAACAGTATTGACAATGTTATGTGTTATGCATGACTGTATTCATGAATACTGAAATCTGAGACCATGACAATTCCCACTCTCTCTTCACCTGACTCTATGCCTCCAGGATACTCCACAAAAATGGAGGCCCTAATTGGCTTCCTCGTGCTTTCATCCAGTCTTCCCCTTTCGGCCGCAGGTTCTGAGAGGTGTTCCCAAATCATGTCATTTTTTTACTTAGTTCCCCATCTGCTCTATTTCAACTGATAAGCATAACCTTAGTCAACATTATTTCTTCTTGAAGTAATTCAACACTGTATGGGCTTTCACATCGAGCCTTCAACATGTTGTTTAGAGTACAACTACCCGAACATCTATCCTTTTTCACATGATACATTAACAAATAAAACAAGTAACCCCCAAACTCAACCCAGTATGTCTACAGTGGAATCTAGTCTCTCTCTTTCTCTCTCTTTTGTTTCACGTCCTCTGTCATGGTGTTTTCAAGCTCACCCATTATTCAGCTGGACCTTACTTCTTGTGAAACTTATGCACCCACCAAAGAGAGACATGACGATCTTTACCACTGCAGGTGCTGTATGAAGTACAGTGCCTTGCGAAAGTATTCGGCCCCCTTGAACTTTGCGACCTTTTGCCACATTTCAGGCTTCAAATATAAAGATATAAAACTGTATTTTTTTGTGAAGAATCAACAACAAGTGGGACACAATCATGAAGTGGAACGACATTTATTGGATATTTCAAACTTTTTTAACAAATCAAAAACTGAAAAATTGGGCGTGCAAAATTATTCAGCCCCTTTACTTTCAGTGCAGCAAACTCTCTCCAGAAGTTCAGTGAGGATCTCTGAATGATCCAATGTTGACCTAAATGACTAATGATGATAAATACAATCCACCTGTGTGTAATCAAGTCTCCGTATAAATGCACCTGCCCTGTGATAGTCTCAGAGGTCCGTTAAAAGCGCAGAGAGCATCATGAAGAACAAGGAACACACCAGGCAGGTCCGAGATACTGTTGTGAAGAAGTTTAAAGCCGGATTTGGATACAAAAAGATTTCCCAAGCTTTAAACATCCCAAGGAGCACTGTGCAAGCGATACTATTGAAATGGAAGGAGTATCAGACCACTGCAAATCTACCAAGACCTGGCCGTCCCTCTAAACTTTCAGCTCATACAAGGAGAAGACTGATCAGAGATGCAGCCAAGAGGCCCATGATCACTCTGGATGAACTGCAGAGATCTACAGCTGAGGTGGGAGACTCTGTCCATAGGACAACAATCAGTCGTATATTGCACAAATCTGGCCTTTATGGAAGAGTGGCAAGAAGAAAGCCATTTCTTAAAGATATCCATAAAAAGTGTTGTTTAAAGTTTGCCACAAGCCACCTGGGAGACACACCAAACATGTGGAAGAAGGTGCTCTGGTCAGATGAAACCAAAATTGAACTTTTTGGCAACAATGCAAAACGTTATGTTTGGCGTAAAAGCAACACAGCTGAACACACCATCCCCACTGTCAAACATGGTGGTGGCAGCATCATGGTTTGGGCCTGCTTTTCTTCAGCAGGGACAGGGAAGATGGTTAAAATTGATGGGGAGATGGATGGAGCCAAATACAGGACCATTCTGGAAGAAAACCTAATGGAGTCTGCAAAAGACCTGAGACTGGGACGGAGATTTGTCTTCCAACAAGACAATGATCCAAAACATAAAGCAAAATCTACAATGGAATGGTTCAAAAATAAACATATCCAGGTGTTAGAATGGCCAAGTCAAAGTCCAGACCTGAATCCAATCGAGAATCTGTGGAAAGAACTAAAAACTGCTTTTCACAAATGCTCTCCATCCAACCTCACTGAGCTCGAGCTGTTTTGCAAGGAGGAATGGGAAAAAATGTCAGTCTCTCGATGTGCAAAACTGAGAGAGACATACCCCAAGCGACTTACAGCTGTAATCGCAGCAAAAGGTGGCGCTACAAAGTATTAACTTAAGGGGGCTGAATAATTTTGCACGCCCAATTTTTCAGTTTTTGATTTGTTAAAAAAGTTTGAAAAATCCAATACATGTCGTTCCACTTCATGATTGTGTCCCACTTGTTGTTGATTCTTCACAAAAAAATACAGTTTTATATCTTTGTTTGAAGCCTGAAATGTGGCAAAAGGTCGCAAAGTTCAAGGGGGCCGAATACTTTCGCAAGGCACTGTATATCCCCAGCCCGGTGTATCTTCATGTACCCTCAGTCTCCAGAATTCAGCCCATGCCCTTCCATCTGGCCTCTTATGTGCTGTTTTTTCCTGGGGACATACACACTAACACATGGGTTATTTCCTGACAACAGACTTTCTTCTTATAGCAGGATCACTAAATCTTAATTTAAATAACAGCCCTATGTAAACATTCTGTCTCAAATACCTGGCCTCCAGCCACAAAAATATTCATAATGATAGCCAAATGATGGTCCCTACAGCAACTGCTGTAAGAATAACATGTCATCAGTCAAGTGTCTTCCAGTTGGAAGAATATCCAATCCTAACAAAACTAAGTCCTAAGCTTCTTAAACTTTTGCTCTAGTGTACAAAATGCCACTACTTATTACTTTTACCATAATCTAGGTATGTGTAATGTTCTATTTACTTTTAGAATTGTCCCTATATTTTATATTCCTATATTTTTACAAGACCAACTGTCCTTCCCTTTCTGTGAATTATCTCGTCTATTAATATACATTGTTTCTAGAAATAACACCCCTCCGCTACCATAACCTTCATATATGAGCCCCCAATGTAGTTACAGTTTTTCTAACCCATAACACATAAGTCACTACTCCTAATTTCCTTCCATAGTTTGATACATACTTAAACATTCTCAAATCATTTTTAGTCAATTTATATCAGAAACAATATGCACTTATTTTCCTCAAAACAAAAAATAAATTGACCAAACAAGAAAAATAGTAAAGTAAATTATAATAACTGCATATTTGCCATAAATTACCACTATTTGTAATGTAATTAAACCTGAGGAAAACGTCCATCCGTTTCGTTCTTCTTCATCCTTGGGTGTTATCACACAACAGACTATACTTTTTATTCAATTACTTATGTCATTCCAATGTATCACTCCGATTACTATGATATTGTAAAATAAAAGAAACAAAAACCTTTAATCTGATATTCTGCAAGTTCTGTCAATCACCCTGTCTCAGGATTAGTTTCCAGAGCTTCCCTAGGCCTAGTAAATTTAAACAGTCCTATATTCAAAACATAACTAAATGTTGTTTATACATTGTCCAATCCAATATTCAGGATAACAGTCCTTAGTGTTTACTTTAACTCACATTTGACCTACTCAATTCAATACTTCATCCCTTTAATAATTAACATTATACTAAAAACTTTTAGTACCAGTAATATCTATTTTACCATGCGCCCTTTTGCCTCTGTTTTTCCGTCATGAGTGGCCGGTTAATAAAAGGTCATTATCCCAATCCCCTTTAGTCTTTCTTCTCCCAGCACATATCATTCCAGATACAGTTCACAGGTCATCAGACACAGTTGTCCCACACTATTCAGCCAGTAGGGTGGGTTTGAGTTTCACACACACTTGTTGTGGTGATAATCTATCCCAAGCATTAATGCATTCTGACATCACATTTCCATGACAACTCCCTTATTCTACTGGCGATCTCTCAGATGAGTTACAGATTATGTAGTTATCAACATAACCCTTGCAGAAACCCCCACTCCAATAACCTATTTGGAGTAACTGTTATCCCTTGTTAACATATATTTCCATTTTATTTGTTATATGTAGAATGAACAAAGCACATTTTGTATTTACCCAAAGACCATAACCCCAGGGAACTGATACTCTCTCCTAGGAACCCATGTTAAATAAAAATAAACCTATTTGAATAACTAGTCAATTCAAGACATAATAGAATTTCAAAGTGTTGGTACACTTTGAATAGAGACTGGTGTTTCTCAATCATTTTATAATTAAATCCCACCTGTTCCAACAATTTCTAGTGAAGTTGATCAGTCTTCACGGGAAATTCTTAGGGTTCAGGGCATTTGACACCATTAAAATGTTTTCACTCCCTTTTCTTTAGAAACAACTTAAATACATTTTCAAAAACACTTCCATCCTTCTGCATACCCAATCTGAAACTGAACTGAAAAACCCTTCCAAAGGAAACCCACTATCTCCTATAGGCCAAAAACACTTCCATCCTTCTGCATACCCAATCTGAAACTGAACTGAAAAAACCCTTCCAAAGGAAACCCACTATCGCATATAGGCCAAGAACACACATGAGCTGGCCTCACTTATCCGGAACTCCAGTTATAGCC
The DNA here is from genome assembly GCF_013265735.2 of Oncorhynchus mykiss. Classification (NCBI taxonomy): domain Eukaryota; kingdom Metazoa; phylum Chordata; class Actinopteri; order Salmoniformes; family Salmonidae; genus Oncorhynchus; species Oncorhynchus mykiss. The sequence continues at coordinate 85,285,065 of NC_048572.1, read as the reverse complement.
TTAACCAAATACTAAGACTTTTAAAGTGACCGAATATCTCTAACTGCTTTCCTCAGTACTACAGTCTCCAATGACATTTTGACCAAAGAAAATGTAACCCCTTTTTTTCTGGAAAAGAAATATACATTTCGTTAACATTCACAATGTTACCTTTTAAATCAGCAAGCTAATAGTATTACATATACTAAAATCCCCTTACTTTTCCTGAGCATGCGATAAAAGTTTTAGCCATGCACAGAACGCATATTTTCTTCCTGCTCGGTTATCTGTATCTTACCCTTAGAAATTGAAAACACCCACATATTACAATTTGCTTTTCTTCTAACTATTTTTACCACGTTTGTGATTTTTCATATACGTTTATTTTCCGTATTTTGACGCTAATAACAACTTCTCCACGCATTTTATCACCACTGAAACCGCCGTTTCAATGCAAAACGACTCCAAGTGGGGCTATTTGTAAATTACATCGGTACCTTACTAGAAGTTAGGTAAAACGTGATCTAGTACATATTTCATCACATATAAATTGTACTCTCTATGAACCACTTATTGATCAATCAGAGACTATACACCGCTTGGTGAAAATTCCATTCGTACTAACCTTAAAACGATTAGTTGTTGCTCTTTTGAAAAGGGTACAAACTCCTGTATAGAGGCATTCTCTGCTACCGCACTAAGTTCCAGTGTCATCTTACACTCATTTTCCCCCATACTTGTTAGCTCCACATCTACAACTTCTTACGCTTAGATATTTTCTATAGCTTTGCAAACCATTCGCACGTCTGCGATGGCAAGCAGAATCATATCTGTCCCCCATCGTAATGTATTTCTGATGATATAATGTTAATTATCATTAAAACGCTGGTAAGTTAAGCGTCTTGTTATGGTTTTATGTGATCGTTCCAATTCATTATTTTATTTATCCTGTTTACCGGGTAATGTTGCCCTACATTATACGGTTGCTCTTTCATATTCAAGCCGAATTGGTAGAATTAACGTGTGTTTCTTTCAGTGACTCTATGGCTTTATTAAATTTCGCTCTCTATATTCCAGGGAGAAACAGTCCATTTGTTTCCATGCCACTATTTATTTTTCCTAAACACTCCCATCGCATTCTACACTTTATTTACTATTTCCCAAGGTAGAGCTACCCTACTTTCCCAAATAATAATTTATTAGTCACATCACTTAATACCTCCTTTTAAAACCTACTCTATAATGTCTACAACTGTATTACTGAATACTACAAAAGCCTTAATGTCTTATTCTAGTACAGCACCTCAAATATCACTGTGTTTTTATCTTTGCTTATAACTTATTTTACTTTGATGTTCCTTAATTTCGTTCCTTCTGCCTAATAGTAGTTAAACTATGATAGGGATCACTGTAAATGTATTAAACTGTGATAGAGGATCACTTTTGGCCAGCCAGAAGAAGTCACAGGCACCCTTCTTCAACTTTATACTCTGTCACAGGAGGGCTGCGCGCTCCCTCTTCTGGACTTTCTGTCTAAACACACACAACCTGTCCTCATTCCTACTGTTCTATCCTCACACAGAATTATATTACAGCATTCTTCTCATTCATTCGTTTATTTTCATTCATTCATTTTATTTTTACCTAAAACAACAGTCTTTCTCTGAGCTTAATACACTTCCTCAACATAAGCTGGTATTATCCTATAGGATTTTTCACAAATACCCTTCGTTTTTACCTAAAAACGACCTATAATTTCTTTATTGACTTAATTCACTTCCTCAACATAAGTCTAGATTATAGGATTTCTATGATATGACGAGACTACTGTCTAATCGGATCAGCTTGTCTTCATATCTTATTCATCCACCCCGTACTGATCTTTATTCTACGTTAGAGCAATATCGTGGCGTGACCTACTGATTTATAAACCCCCGTTTAGCTAGGCGGAGCGTTATATATTCGCAGGATTTCTTTTTGCAGTTGAACGTCGCACAATCAGGCCAGCGTTCTTCCTGCGTTCTAAATATTCATCTGTTCAGTCCTCCCTTTCAGAGCGGTAGCCATGTGTATTTATTTACTAAATACTCATCCGTTCAGTCCTCTTCTTTGAAGCGGTAGCCATGAATATTTGTCTAACTACTTATTTATTTTCTAACCATATAAGCAGGTAGCTGTAGCCCTGCGCCCACACATGCCGAATCACACACCCGACACCAGCAAAGTTCACAACCCCCGCTTACTTACTCACTAGACATGCATGCACATTCGTATTTGCTATACAATTCCCAAGCTTACACACATGCATGCAATTCATTGAATTCAAAAGTTATTTCGTTTCTATAGTTTAGGAAATTTGAGAGAGAGACTTACTTGACGTCCTGAAGCAATCTACGCAAACATTTCAACTATTGTAAGTACTTGCTTACCTTGTTATAGTTGGGCGGCCACCCTTGTTTGCCAGATTGTCCAAAGAACCCGCCGTCAGCCAAGGACGCCTCCGTCCCTGTCACTCCTGGCAAAAGCTCGCCAAGTTATGTCGTGGCTAATCATTTCAAAATATGACACTTGCAAGAACCTGTGAATTCAATAATAGACTTTTAATACAAGAGTATCGCAAGCCGGAGTGGTCCGCGGAACACACACTTTTTCAGAGTTCTGGCTCTGATTTATACACATACAACAGGAGTCCATCCCACATGCAAATGACGTCACTTCCCTCAGTCCATCTGCCACCATTATATCCCAATTTGTGCATCCTGCTTGTTCAGCTCGATAACATCCACATCTGCTTTCCGTTAAATTATAATGGTGACAAGACCCTTGCTTTGACCTAAAGATAATATACGTCCCTCTATCCTATATGCTTTGACCATGTAATTAGCTCCATGTGTTCCTTTGTATGTGTGTCTTTTATCTCGGATCAGTCTCCTCTAGTTTTAGTGTGTCCAGCTGTCCTGGCGCCTATGTGTCGCCTTCTCTTCATGTGGTTGTCTAATATCAGCAGACTATGTGTCTCCATTTTTAGTGTTTCCAGCTGTCCCATACTCTCATGGCCTTACTCTGGCTTCCTGTCCTATACAATAGACAATGCATTTTACCAGAATGGCAAATGCACTCTATAAGTGTATCTCTCTCTTGTGTTCCTCCATATATGTACATAATTTATCCCATAATCTCTATGGCAAAGTGTGACACTTGAATCTTTGGAAGCAGAGATTCAAGTGTCTATAATTATTCATTTCTGTAAAAGATAACTCTATTCCAGATAGCTGAGGAGAAAGTTGTTCAGAAGGGAGGCATACTCATTCTCATCAGATCTCCTGTACTTAGGAAATACTTCTTAACTATTACTCTTGCATGGTAAGTTCTTTAATAACTCTCAATAACTTAACATCTCACATTGGTCAACTTTCAGCCCATAATAAATCTCATCATGACAAACAAATGTGATGTCTGTTTTTGTGTGTCTCTCTGAAATCCCAGGTTCTCGTTAAACCTCTCCTACTACTGTCTGTCCTTTAACGTTGGAAACTTTGGCCTGGACATCTTCTTGACACTGCTCTTGTTCGGACTCACAGAGATACCAGGTCATATACTCTGCATCTTTATACTGGAATATTTGGGGAGGAAGATATCCTTAATGGCCACCCTTATGACTGGCGGATTCACATGCTTCCTAATCCTGGCTGTTCCACAAGGTAAATAAAGTTCCAACTGGAATAGATTTACATTGTTTTATCATTTAGTAGATGCTCTTATCCAGAGCGAGTTGTAATTCCCTCAATATAGTAATTATCAGAAAAGATAAGTATTTTTCTTTGTATTTTTAACTCATTAGGAAATTGGGGCACCACGGGAAAGGTTTAACGAGTTATCTCTCGACTTAAACTCTTAAGATATACAGATATCTCTGATATCAATAACAGTCACTTATTAATCATTATTACCCCATATCAGTCTCGTTCTGAACGTCGCAAGAACCCTAGCCCTTATTGATGAAACATCAATACACAAATTGGCTTAATTATTTATTTAACTAAATAATAACACAGAATACATATACATGAGATAAAAGTCCCTAGTGGACTGACACGATATGACGGCTTGTTACACAATGGAAAGGGGGTGGGGAAAGAAAGCGAGGGAGAAACTTATCATACATACATTTGGAAACTACGCTCACAGTAACCATAATACTTAGCACCCTGATCACCACTCATTCGGATTAGAAATGTAATATATATTTACACGTAGCTGTCTTTCTCTGTCGTCTCTATTGAAACCAATCGATCCATCTACGGGTAGTGGCTCGATGTAAGGCTCTGGTTGTACACCAGAGATCACAATGTCCTTCTTAGTTGTAGAGTTTCTCTAGTCTTCGAGTGTTTGTTCGGTAAATTCTTCAGAAGTACCAACGATTGTGTCAGAGGGATTCTTCTTTCCCACCTCGTGTCTTTAGGACACTTTTCACATGCACAGCTGCAGACTGAATATTTCTGGTCTCCTAGATGAGGTTATCTTCTTCTGTAGAGATTTAGAGTGAGTTTCACCATTTCAAACGTCTGGACTACCGTCCCATGTTTCTGGTCTGTAGAGTTTAAATAATTTCGTAACATTCAGCTCACGCTGTACGTCAGGCTGGTCTGTAGAGTTCAAAACCATTTTCAGCCATGTAGCAACCACTCCACGCTGTATGGTCTCAGTACATCGTTTCTAACGATTTCAAGGTGTGGACCTTGGCCTCACATCTTTTAGGTCTATGTGTTATTTATTACAGAGTCCTTTTAAGCACTCTGACCAAAGGGTGCGTTCCATCATGCTGACACGAACTCTGAGCTCACTTGGGCGTGGCTACTGACTGGGCACAAGTTTATATGAAAAACAATGATCTAATTTAGAAGGCTAAAATCACATTGCTACCTTCACAAAAGTATTCTCATATTTAATCATGTATTTTATACCACATTTAGATGTAAACTTGATACAAAGGACGCATACACTTTCCGAGTTACAGTTAATTTGTCATACCATTCTTAACCTCTCTGATCTACCCATCCCGGATCCGGTATCGTGAATACAGACTCAAGCTCATTACCATTACGCAACGTTAACTAGCTTAGCCTTTTGTTAACAACACTGTCATCTCAGATTTTCAAAATATGCTTCTCAACCATAGGAAAACAATCATTTGTGTAACAGTAGCTAGCTAGCGTAGCATTTAGCGTTAGCATTATCGTTAGCATTTAGCATGCAACACTTTCACAAAAACCAGAAAAGCATTCAAATAAAATCATTTACCTTTGAAGAACTTCAGATGTTTTCAATGAGGAGACTGTTAGATAGCAAATGTTCAGTTTTTCCTGAAAGATTATTTGTTTAGGAGAAATCGCTCTGTTTGGTGCGTCACGTTTGGCTACCAAAAAAACCTGTATCCAGGAGTGTATTTATCCCGGCAAGCTCATTAGCATAACGCAACGTTAACTATTCATGAAAATCGCAAATGAAATGAAATAAATATGCTAGCTCTCAAGCTTAGCCTTTTGTTAACAACACTGTCATCTCAGATTTTCAAAATATGCTTCTCAACCATAGGAACACAATCATTTGTGTAACAGTAGCTAGCTAGCGTAGCATTTAGCGTTAGCATTATCGTTAGCATTTAGCATGCAACACTTTCACAAAAACCAGAAAAGCATTCAAATAAAATCATTTACCTGTTTTCAATGAGGAGACTCATTGTTCAGTTTTTCCTGAAAGATTATTTGTTTAGGAGAAATCGCTCCGTTTGGTGCGTCACGTTTGGCTACCAAAAAAAACTTTTTTCCAAATTAACTCCATAATATCGACTGAAACATGGCAAACGTTGTTTAGAACCAATCCTCAAGGTGTTTTTCACATATCTCTTCGATGATATATCCTTCGTGGAAGTGTGCGTTCGTTCTGAATCCCAGGACAAAATGACCGCAACTGGAGATTACGCACGAATTTAGATAAAGGCCACCGGGCGGACCCCTGGAAAATGTAGTCTCTTATGGCCAATCTTCCAATGATATGCCTACAAATACGTCACAATGCTGCAGACATCTTGAAGAAACCACAGAAAGCACATGGTCGTTCCTGCTGCGTTCACAGCCATATAAGGAGACATTTGAAAACAGAGCTTCAGAGATTCTGCTCATTTCCTGTTAGACGTTTCATCTTGGTTTCGCCTGTAGAATGAGTTCTGTGGCACTCACAGATAAAATCTTTGCAGTTTTGGAAACGTTAGACTGTGTTCTTTCCAAAGCTGTCAATTCTATGCATAGTCGAGCATCTTTTCGTGACAAAATATTGCGCTTAAAACGGGCACGTTTTTTTATCCACTAATGAAATAGCGCCCCTATAGGCTAATGACATCACAAAATAATAATCCACATGACAGGATTATTCTTTAGATCTCCATAGACCATTCTTAATATTCTTACCTCATGAATATTGTTCCAAAGGTCATTCTTTGGCCATTAGAGTTTTTGGCAGCGAAGATCTTCTGTAAACAAAGGGATTTATAATACTGCAGGGCAAGAATGAGAAAGTTTCTGTTAACTATTTATGACCTGCTGTTAAGTCATTAAACCGGAGTCTGGCTATCTGTCAGCCATGTGCCATCTGGCACTTTTAATCCTCATCAAGGAGAGAGTCATGACACTACATTGTAGAATAATAGTGAAGATATCAAAACTATGAAATAACACATATGGAATCAAGTAGTAACCCAAAAAATTGTTAAACAAATCAAAATACATTTTAGATTCTACACAGTAGCAACCCTTTGCCTTGATGACAGATTTGCACACTCCATGTGACACTACAGCTGACTACCTCATGAAGCTAGTTGAGAGAATGCCAAGAGTGTGCAAAGCTGTCATCAAAGCAAATGGTGGCTACTTTAAAGATTCTCAAATATAAAATATATATTTTCATTAGTATAACACTTTTTACTACATGATTCCATATGTGTTATTTAATAGTTTTTATGTCTTCACTATTACAATATTATACTATTACAATATTCTACTAAGTAGAAAATAGTAAAAATAAAGAAAAATCCTAGAATGAGTAGGTGTGTCCAAACTTTTGACTGGTACTGTAGATATAAAATCTACCGAGGCAGTGGACTGATCATACAGAGATGAGAAAACATGTTGATGTTTAGTATGTTAATTCTATTTTAGACAACGCCGTTGCTATTACTGCTCTTGCTACTGCTGGGAGGTTTTTCATGAACAATGCTGGATCCGTATGTAACGTCTATGTTCAGGAGCTGTTTCCCACCTCTGTTAGGTAAGACCTATATATTACCATATACATGTATACAGACCCCTTCACTTTTTTTGTGAAGGGGTCAGCCTTACTCTAAACTTTTTATTTTATTTTTTATCAATCATCAATCTAAACACAATACTCAATAATGACAAGGCAAAAACATTAATATATACACCGTATTTACATAAGTATTCAGACCCTTTTGCTTTGAGAGTCAACATTGAACTTAGGTGCATCCTGTCTCCATTGATCATCCTTGAGATGTTTCTACATCTGGACTGGAGTCCACCTGGGGTAAATTCAATTGATTGGACATGATTTGGAAAGGCACAAACCTGTCTATATATGGTCGACAGTGAAAAAATCAAGCCATGAGGTTGAAAGAATTGTACGCAGAGCTCCGAGACAGGATTGTGTTGGGGCCAGAGATCTGCGGAAGGGTACCAAAAAAATGTATGCAACATTGAATGTCCCCATGAACACAGTGGCTTTCATCATTCTTAAATGGAAGAAGTTTGGAAGCACCACCACTCTTCCTAGAGTTGGCAGCCCGGCCAAACTGAGCAATAGGGGGAGAAGGGCCTTGGTCAGGGAGGTTACCAATAACCCGTTGGTCACTCTGACAGAGCTCCAGAGTTCCTCTGTGGAGATGGGAGAACCTTCCAGAAGGATAACCATCTCTGCAGCAGTCTACCAATCAGGTGTTTATGGTATTGTGGCCAGATGGAAGACACTCCTCAGTAAAAGGCACATGACAGCCCACTTGGAGGTTTCCAAAAGAAACATAAAGGACTATCAGACCATGAGAAACAAGATTCATTGATCTGTTGAAACCAAGATTGACCTCTTTGGTCTGAATGCCAAACATCATATCTGGAGGAAACCAGGCACCTCTCATCATCTTGCCAATACCATCCCTACGGGGAAGCATGGTGGTGGCAGCATCATGCTGTGGGGATGTTTTTCAGAGGCAGGTACTGGGAGACTAGGAAGGATTGAGGGAAAGATGAACAGAGCAAAGTATTTACTGTAATTTAATTATGCTAATGTGTTTTCATTAATTGAAACCCCTTAATCTATTTTATGAGAATTTGTAAGATTCTTGTTTGCATAAAATAGACGGAGACCAGTCTTTTCAATAAAAGGTAGCAGAAATTATTCTTGGAGCGCGCTGCCACTTCACCACGAGCAACAGTTTATATACAAAACATGACGTAATTTCATTGCTTAACAGAAACCCCTCCTCTCGACAGGGACAAAGTGAGGTGAAAAGTTCATTCTAACTTACTAACACACTCCCAGGTAACTTTTGACCCCTCAACATTATCGATCACCACTTGGCTGACAGTTCTAATTAACAGAAAACCTAGGAATGCACTCACTGTCTTATCTAAAAACCCCAGAGCTAAGTTTCGTCGGTTCAACCATAGGTTAACGACCTTATCTGTTTACACAGTCCACTTCTTTCTTCCTAGTTGGAATGGTGTTCATTAACTTTAATTACTCCTTGTCTGTGTCACACAATCACATCTTATGAACTCATATTTTTAATCAGATATAATAAAACAGAGTATAAGTTTACTTAGTTACAGTTCCATTTAAAATGATTTGTCCAGTCATTTAATCATAATTTTACCAACAAAAGTACAGAGAGATCCTTGATGAAAACCTGCTCCAGAGCACTCAGGACCTCATACTGGCGCAACGGTTCACTTTCCACCAGGACAATGACCCTAAGCACACAGCCAAGACAACGCAGGAGTGGCTTCGTTACAAGTCTCTGAATGTCCTTGAGTGGCCCAGCCAGAGCCCGGACTTGAACCCTATCAAACATCTCTGGAGAGACCTGACAAAAGGTGTGCAGCAACTTTCCCCGTCCTACATGACAGAGCTTGAGAGGATTTGCAGACTCTCCCCAAATACTAGCTTTTAGCATCATAGCCAAGAAGACTCAAGGCTGTAATCTCTGCCAAAGTACTGAGTAAACAGTCTGAATACTTATGTAAATGTGATATTTTCTATTTATTTATTTTTTTGTAAAAACCTTATTTTCCCTTTTTCATTACGGGGTATTGTGTGTAGATTGATGAGGGGGAAAACTGTTTAATACATTCTAGAAGAAAGCTGTAACGTAACAACATGTGGAAAAAGTTAAGGTGTCTGAATACTTTCCGAATGCATACACATGTATGTGTGTGTGTGTGTTTTTGTGTGTATAAATATATTTATCTTATATATACATGTACATATAAGGCCCATGAATATATCTTATTTTACATGGTTTAATAACCCTTAATGTATCACTTCCTTTGCTCCTTCATTCATTCAGACAAACGTCCACAGGCTTGGGCTCAATAGCGACCAGAATTGCTGGAATACTGTCACCAATGCTCAACATATTGGCCACATACCATTGGTCTATCCCCACGATCGTGTTCAGCAGCCTGTCATTGGTTGGTGGGGCTCTGGTCTTTCTGCTTCCTGAGACCAGGAGGACAGAACTACCTGACTCTACAGACGAGGCCGAGGGGAAGAGGTAGGTGATACCAGAGGATATGTGAGGAAAGATGCACATACATAAGACTTGGCTGATCGTTTTTGCATTTGTAGGAATGCTGTGGAACTATAAGAGGGCATTCATTCATATATGAGGCAGATGGAGAATCTAAATAAGTTACAAAGAAGTTGTTTAAGGATGTATAACTTTTTGTTGTCTTTTGAAGCTTGGTGTCATTGATATCTCATTTTTCCTGTAGAAATGTGACTATCGCCATGAAGATAGACAAAGGCTGCAAAGTGGATGATTACGACTCTGAAAAATCTACCAAACTATAAAGTCATGTTTATGTAAGTCTTTTTTCTGGGTAAATTTATTTTCAAGGCTTAGTTAGTAAGACAGTTGGCTGGTGCATGGTTGTTGTAACACCAAGGTTTTGAATTTGATTCCTGGATGGGCCACATAACTTGCTGTTTTTAACTTTGGCTTATAGAATTAAAAAATGTTTACTTTACTCTTTTTGTAACTCTCATCACTAGCTAAATGGATCAGAAACATACGATAAAAGTGTCTACTAAATTAACATATTATTATTATATTTGAATTTAAATACATTTGCAGTGTATCAAGGAATCTAATGATATATACACCGTTACTCACATTTGTATACAAAAACAGACTATCACCTATGTTACCCAATGAATCTGTAAATATTGTTACGAAACCACCGAGTCAGCCTACTGCTAACTTTACTGTCGCAGTGTCCAGGAGTCCTATAGGTCTGGCTAAATAATATATATCCTGATTGAATGTGTGCATTTATGTGAGAAGTAAAAGTCTGCAGATCAGGTGTTGAATGCATGTTCCCCAGGAGATAGCTAACTCTGGATCCAGGGCCAGCTCCTGATTGACTTCTTGGTCGGCCAGCCCAAGTAGTTTAGTTGTTTTCACAATGGTTGGTGACAAAAAAATAAACATATTCAAAATAAATGTAAAAAATTGGAGGGGGGACAAAACGAAGGATTTAACCAACCAAAAACGGGAAGTCCCGTCAGACCCAAGAGGCCACATTCAAGCCTCACTGAAGTGTCTGCCAGTCACTGATTGCCCAGAGCTGGTCATCTTATCATCAAGCGTTGGTATTTCAATCAGCTGTGTAATGCCAAGGTAACAAATCAAAATGTGTACCCCTTTTGGTCCCCAGGACCAGGATTGAGAAACACTACACTAATCTACCCATTTATTATTGAACAAAATTGTTTCAGATAACTTTTTCAAATTTGCTACACGTCACATGAAATTGCCGTACTGTCTACTTGTCGGGTTGCCAATATTGTTTACAAGAAATAGCTTCTTCTTTTTTTAAATTTTTTATAAACCCGTAACTTTGTCATGTCATTTCTTACATTCAGCAACTACCCAGATCATTAACTTCAATTTAAAACTAAACATGATTATATTCAGAGGTCCAAATCATCCTTGTTGTTCCACAATAATGTTTTTTTTCTTCTGACTGAATAAAACCCAAAGGGCATTCCTACTGTACAATAAGCCAATCACATGGAGGTGACTTTATGTCCCACTTTATTAATCTACACTTCTAAGAAGACACCTGCCAAGAGATAAGTGAGGTTTATAGTATCTGTAAAGAATCATCAGTCGACTGCTAACAACATGTCATTACTCAGCCGTACTGTGGAGAACCCCATCACAGTCACTCTCTCTGGCCCCGGGACACTCTCACAAAACACTCTGTGACTTCTAACCCCATGTAGAAGGTGCTCTTCCCCCGCTGGTACCTAGCACACAGAGGGGTTGTAAAGGCACTAGCCAAACCCAGTGGTTTCTTGTTGCCAGGGGCCCTTACCACACGTGGAGTCAGCCAATCACAGGCAGGTCATCTAGGGTCTCTAATCCTCCTCCCAGTCTTCATCAAGCAATGGCAGAGTGAGGAGTTCTCTCAGAAACCTCTGCCCTGCATGCCAACAACTGGGCCACGACCAGTGGACCTTTCTCTTACAGCCCTGGACACTCACAACCGATGCAAGTTTTAGTATGTAACTGACCTATGAAAGTGGACTCTGGACAGGCACCTTATGTCTAGTTATACCTTACGCATGTTCAGGAATTCACATTTAAATTCTCAACGCCACTTGTCCATGGGGCAGAGATTGGGGACATTGCCCTGTGTAGGGTGCCGTCTTTCGGATGGGACGTTAAACGGGTGTCCTGACTCTCTGTGATCACTAAAGATCCCATGGCACTTATTGTTAGAGTAGCGTTGTTAACCCCGGTGTGCTGGCTAAATTCCCAATCTGGCCCTCATACCATCACAGTCACCTAATTATCCCCAACTTAAAATTGGCTCATTCATCTCCTCTCCTGTCCCCTGTAACTATTCCCCAGGTTTTTTGCTGTAAATGAGAATGTATTCTCAGTCAACTTAGCTGGTAAAATAACAGTTAAATAAAAATACAACACACTGGGCCGACAGTATCTAAGTCACGGATTTGAACTATATTAATCTTGTAAAGAACTTCACAGCAAAACATTCAGATTGGGGGTTTGTTGCATTGTAAAACTAGGGATCAAACGGTGCAGGATGGTTATATTCCTTGTTCTTCTTAAACTGTTCTTCTTAAAAAGTAAAGTTTCCACACATGCTGAATCATGTTTGCTGAAAGACTGTGGGACAGAGGAGTTAAACATGAATTTATCTTGCATAAAGGCTTCTCTGTGACAAAGCACCTTCTTTCTGGAGCTCCTAGCACTGTGCTTCCGAATAATCAGTGACACTACCCAGCGGATCAGCTGAACAAAGTGTACCAGGCTGAGTATGTGGTGGACCGGTCGTTGAATGTGGTCACAATACGACAAATGTATAATTTTGATTTACTGCAGTAGCTGAATGAGACCGTGTAGTCGACAAAACCAGTTTAAGAGCTTCTCGATAAAGTCCGTGCTACGGTTGATGTTGTGGTGGGTCTGTCCCGCTGTACTATCCTGGCTGTGCTGAAAAATATGGGGGCAACGGTTGACGTTGTCCCGTATTCATGAGAGGGACAGGCAGATGTATTTGAATGAGCCAGTTTCGCCAAATAACATTGTTTGGCTCGGCTATCGAGTCCTTACAGACCTGTTTCAAGGAGAAACAGAAACAGAATGCACTACACTTTCTCCTTCACGGGGTAGCCTCGGCATTTCCCGAGGCATGAAGGACAAGGGTCCAGGCCAGAGGCGGTTTGCCTCGGGCCAGGAAGTGGCTTCGAGTTTTTAACTGTTGTCATGATGCTGGCCTGGGGGTAGGCTTATGACAGTCATAAATAGATTTCCCCCTTTTTTCCTCTCTCTACCCTACTGATGTGACTATTGAAAATCCCTTGGTTTACATAGAGATTCTGGGAACATCAGAAGGTGGGGGGAAATGAACCATATTTTGGTAATTCAACCAGTTGAACATATGCGTTGGTACTTAATGAATATGATGTCAGTTTGGATGCCATCTGAGACATTCTCATCAATGATAGGATGACATAAACTGTACAGTGGAAAGTCTACACATTATAGTTATCAGATTCACATGGAATTGTTGTGTAATTTAAATGTTTGGATATGAAATTATTTCTGAGGGGATGAAATGTGATTTTAGCTTCAAAAATGTGAGGATTGGGTTTTCATGAGTGAATTAGGCCCGACTCAGTGGCCCGCCCACGTGAAGAGACATTGGTTTTCAACTATGAAACACGCCCTCCTCTCTCTTCCTATATAAAGCCTTGACGACAATATAACTTCCTGTTCTGGGGACATTAACGCGGCTGCCTTGACGTTAGAAGGGCCGGTGACACCTACAGAGCAAAGCCAATCTCAGCTACCCAACGAAATTAGCATTGAATCATCACGTGAAGAGGACGATCGACACGTTGAATATGATGAATTTCGACAATACCAGCCAGAATATAGCATGAGTAGATACGTGGCAATACGCACAACTTCAATAGCGAAAGTCGAAAGTCTAGCGAAAGAAAAAAAAGACATTCGCTTGAAACATGACAGTAGAGGGTGATCAGCTGGTAATAGCCATCTACGGCCAAACAAAGGAAATTACGACACACCCAAACATGGAAGACACGCGCGGGAAAATAAAATAGTGTACACAGAGAGATAAATAGCGAGAAAATTGAAGTTGTGCGTATTGCCACGTATCTACTTGATTTGATGTACCTAGCAACACATATTGTATAATAGGTGAGATAAGGAGACAGAGAAGATGCCCGCTACAGGTTCACAATGGTGGCGGTAGGGGCACATGGCCTAGAGAGCTATGGTGGAGTGTTTCAAGAAAGTTATTTTGAGTCCAAACTGCTTCAGAAAACAGATGATGGCTGTCCTGCCAGGTACCACAACGTCAAGTCCTCATGTTTTCCTGGGAGATGCAGCTTTCCCCATACATGAGAACATCTTGTGCCTTCTTCCAGGTTTATTGATAATAGAATGTTGGAATGAATTTCACTTTTTCTGTTTCTAATTTCCCTTGATACTGAATACATGTATGAAACCTCTAGGAGAAAGGTCATTTTATCAAGGCTTTTGGAATATGATTGCTGGAAAAATATTTAAATTGTTTGTTTTTTTGTTTACCAAAAAAAACACAATTTAAATACGGTTTAAAAACAGATTTTTGGAAAATTTAGCAAATTAATAAAAGTAATAAAACAGAAATACCTTATTTACATATGTTTTCAAACCCTTTGCTATGACACTCACATTTCCGCCCAGGTGCATCCTGTTCCCATTGATCATCCTTGAGATGTTTCAACAACTTGATTGGTAAATTCAATTGATTGGACATGATTTTGAAAGGCACACACCTGTCTACATTAGCTCCCACAGTTGACAGTGCATGTCAGAGCAAAAATTGAGCCATGAGGTCGAAGGAATTGTCTGTAGAGCTCCGAGACAGGATTGTGTGGAGGCCCAAAACATTTCTGCAGCATTGAAGGTCCCCAAGAACACAGTGGCCTCCATCATTCTTAAATGGAAGACATTCGGAACCACCAAGACTCTTCCTAGAAATGGCCGCTCAGCCAAACTCATCATTCAGGGGAGAAGGGCCTTGGTCAGGGAGGTGACCAAGAACCTGATGGTCATTCTGACAGAGGTCCAGAGTTCCTCTGTGGAGATGGGAGAACCTTCCAAAAGGACAACCATCTCTGCAGCACTCCTCCAATCAGGCCTTTATGGTAGAGTGATCAGACAGAAGCCACTCCTCAGTAAAAGGCACATGGCAGCCCACTTGGAGTTTGCCAAAAGACACCTAAAGGACTCTCAGACCATGTGAAACAAGATTTTCTGGTCTGATGAAACCAAGATTGAACTCTTTCGTCTGAATGCCAAGTGTCACGTCTGGAGGAAACCTGGCACCGCCCCTACAGTGAAGCATGGTGGTGGCAGCATCATGCTGTGGGGATGTCTTTCACTGGCAGGGACTGAGAGACTAGTCAGGTTCGAGGGAAAGATGAATGGAGCAAAGTACAGAGAGATCCTTGATGAAAACCTGCTCCAGAGCGCTTAGGATCTCAGACTGGGGCGATGATTCACCTTCCAACAGGACAATGACCCTAAGCACATGGCCAAGGCAATGCAGGATTGACTTCGGGCCAAGTCTCTCAATGTCCTTGAGTGACCCAACCAAATGGAAATAAGCTGTTAAGCTTTATTGTGTTATCCTTGATGATTTTCTTAAATTGTATGTGGAGGCGTCACCAGTTGTAGCACCCTTATGTATGAACTTTACAAATTGTCAAATAAACTCAATCAATCAATTAAGCCTGGACTTGAACCTGATTTAACATCTCTGGAGAGACCTGAAAATAGCTGTGCAGTGACGCTCGCCATCCAGCCTGACAGAGCTTGAGAGGATCTGCAGAGAAGAATGGGAGAAACTCCCCAAATACAGGTGTGCCAAGCTTGTAGCGTCATACCCAAGAAGAATCGAGGCTTCAATGTGTAAAAAAGTAACTCAAAAGTTTGGACACACCTACTCATTCCAGTGCTTTTCTTAATTTTTTACTATTTTACTATAAAGAATGCCAAGTGTGTGACAGCTTTGCACACTCCAGGTGACTACCTCATGAAGCTGGTTGTGAGAATTCCAAGAGTGTGAAGAATCTCACACATAAAATATGCTTTGATTTGTTTAACACTTTTTGGTTACATCATGATTCCATATGTGTCATTTCATAGTTGTTATGTCTTCACTATTTTTCTACAATGTAGAAAATAGTAAAAAAAATAAAGAAAAATCCTTGAATGAGTAGGTGTGTCCAAATTTTGACTGCTACTGAATGCACGAATGGTTCTGAACTGTTTCGGTTGGGAAGCATGCGGCCGACCTTTAGACAGCACGGGAGGTTGCACATTTATCCAGGTTGGTCTTTGGGCTGCCTTGGGGTGCATCAACTCGTAAAGTGCGCAGTATCAGGGTTACCACAGTTTCCTGTGGGTTTGAGCTTTGGGCTGCAGTGGTTCATTGACTCATTGGTTAACGCTTGTGTGTGCTTTACCAAGTCACTACAGGTGTTCTGTTGTTTCGGTCTTACTTGTATGATTTCGGAACATTTCACGATCACAAGGTGAGTATTGTTCTTGGAACCATGTGGTCTAACGGATTTGGCTGCAGTGGCAGTGTGTCACATAGCGAAGTTGCAGCAGGTTCTGGTTCCCGATAAGGTGATCTGACAATTCAGGCTTCATGAGGCTATGACAGTTCAGGATTCATGAGGCTATGACAGTTCAGGATTCATGAGGCTATGACAGTTCAGGCTTCATGAGGCTATGACAGTTCTGGATTCTAGGGTATTAAGGAAAAAAGTGGCTTCTTTATCCCATTTTTGTAGCCGGTGGAACCTGTGTGTGGTTAGGCTGCCTATTTCGGTACCCTCTGAGCCAGCTTGGGGCATGATTATATGTCCCTATAGTATTTTATACTGACTGACCGACTGAAAGAGAAAGTACAGTTATGAAAATAACTACTATTCCCTGAAGGAGGAAACGAGGTATAGCATATTTTGGCACAGCGTCGTCAGGGGGTTTGGGCTCACTAAAGAGTGGTTCTGAATTGAGGAAATGAATACGAGCCCCGGTATTATAGGCAGGAAGGCGGGGCTTCCGAGGGCGGGCTCGGCATCCATTGGCCTGTTGGCAGTGATTTTTGCTTTCTTCAAGTGAATATGATTGGTTGTTTTACTCCATGGACAGCAGGTAGCCTAGTGGTTAAAGAGTTGGACTAGTAGCCAAATAGAGATCAAATCTCTGAGTTGACAAGGTAAAACAAATCTGTTGTTCTACCCCTGAACAAGGCAGTTAACCCACTGATCCTTGGCTCTCATTGAAAATAAGAATTTGTTCTTAATAACTGACTTGCCAAGTTAAAAAAAAGAGATAGTACGTTATACCTCCTTCAGGGAACAGTAGTTATATTCATAACTGTACATTTTGAATGATGTCCTTTACTTCTGGTCTTCTGTCACTCTGTAAAAATGCAACCAAACATCAAAAAGTTTTTTCAGAGGAACATTAAACAGACCTTCAAAAGGAGGTCATAAACAGTTTTAACCAACACGGTTTTCTCCCCTTTTCTCTTCCAGATTTGGTCGCCAACGAGCAACTCAAATACCCATGGTTATTATGCTCATTTTTACTGTAACGACAGGCTTGTCTCCAAACTTTTATTTGTATATGGCATCCCAGTTTTTAGTAGGGATCGCATATGGTGGATTTCGAATCAACTGCATTGTATTAGGTAAAGTGATGTCCATTTCAAATAGACTATGCTCTATAATAAAATGTAAAACAGAACATGAGATAACAGAACTCAGTCAATGATTTGTCAGTCAGCCGGTCATATTAAGTTGTTTAACATTACCACATGTTCCTTCCACACAGCAACTGAATGGGTCGGAGTGACAAAACGTTCCTATGCGTCTTGTTTGAGTCAGACGTTCAGTGGAGTTGGCCAGTGCATCCTTGCTGGCATGATCTTCTTCATCCGAGACTGGAGACTTGCCCAGTTTGTCATGGCTGTACCAATAGCAGTGGTCGCAGTGTACATATGGTGTGTCCACGTGTCGTCTTGGACCAATATTAAAACTATTAAAACTGATGAAGACCTTAGGGGCATTACAAAGCCAATCGGAAGCACCACAAATTGACACAATTCTTACGAGCATTACATCACCCAAACTGAATATTAATGATTATCAATATTAATTATAATTGTAAAATTGTCTGCCTATTCTGTGTTTCCAGGTTTATTCCTGAATCAGCCAGGTGGTTATTGGATCAGGGGAAAACAGAGGAAGCTAAGAAGTTGATACTCAGGGTAGCAGCCATCAACAAACGCACAGTTCCAGATACAATTCTAGAGAAGGTAAAGTGCATGATTTAGGAATTTGTTTAAAGGCCAGGGAGCTGGCCAGCCATTGTTTGCCAGTGCTGTGAAAAGATAGTGTAAAATCCTGAATTTGAAGAATTTATCTGCATGTGTTAGTTAGCTAGCTAGCCAGACAGTTTTAGAGGAAATAACACATACATTTTTCAATTTAGCTGCCAATATGCCAACATTCCATTCAGACAATTTAGTGAATCCACAAGCATTCACTGGCTGAAACCAGTTGCAACAAGTACTGATATTTGATCCGATAATAGCACTCAGAACACTACAAGAACACTAAAATTTAGACATTTATTGTAAGGGTAAGGAGGAGAAGTGAGAAGGATCGGAGGACCAATGCGCAGCGTGGATAAGTGTCCATGGTTGTTTATTTAAAAAACATAAACTGAACACTATGAATACAACAACAATAAAGGTGATCAAACTGAACCAGTGCCGTGTGGCGACAGACACGGAAACAATCACCCACAAAACAACTGTGAAAGCCAGGCTACCTAAGTATAATTCTCAATCAGAGACAACTAACGACACCTGCCTCTGATTGAGAACCATACTAGGCCGAACACAGAAAACCAACATAGAAACACAAAACATAGAATGCTCACCCAACTCACGTCCTGACCAACTAAAACAAACAAATAACACAAGAACTAGGTTCAGAACGTGACATTTATGGTCTGTTTATATATATGTATTTTAGAGGATATTTATACAGACAATTGTCATAAAACTTGTATAAACTGTATTTGCAATTATATGGCAATATTTTAGGTTGACAATAGATTACACAATTTCTGATATCACATGCCTTACTTGGCTGCTTTCGCTGCATAACATGTAGAAGTTGTCCCTTTTCAGGTTTAGAAGAAGTGACCGCTAAATGCTAACTCCCGTTCGCATAAGCTGGTTAGCATAGCTAGCATTCAGAAATCAGTGGTGGTAGTCCAAGTCGTTTTAAACTGTAACGCAGTTGTTTGGTAATGATGACATGAACATGTTGGGGTTGACATGTGTACAAGAATTATACTCAGATTTTTATCTCAACATAGTATGAAATGTACATAGAAACAATAGCCTAAATGTAAGCACATTTTGCTGGTGGTCAATGAGGCAACTCGGGATGACAATTCCATTGTTTTGCTCGAGTTTGATTGACCTGTGAATGCTGTTTTCAAACCATTCTGGAACTTTGAAGGTTTATGACATAGGCCCTCTAGTAATTTAATAGGATCTTGTCGTGGCTAATCATTTCAAAATATGACACTTGCAAGAACCTGTGAATTCAATAATAGACTTTTAATACAAGAGTATCGCAAGCCGGAGTGGTCCGCGGAACACACACACTTTTTCAGAGTTCTGGCTCTGATTTATACACATACAACAGGAGTCCATCCCACATGCAAATGACGTCACTTCCCTCAGTCCATCTGCCACCATTATATCCCAATTTGTGCATCCTGCTTGTTCAGCTCGATAACATCCACATCTGCTTTCCGTTAAATTATAATGGTGACAAGACCCTTGCTTTGACCTAAAGATAATATACGTCCCTCTATCCTATATGCTTTGACCCTGTAATTAGCTCCATGTGTTCCTTTGTATGTGTGTCTTTTATCTCGGATCAGCAGACTGTGTGTCTCCTCTAGTTTTAGTGTGTCCAGCTGTCCTGGCGCCTATGTGTCGCCTTCTCTTCATGTGGTTGTCTAATATCAGCAGACTATGTGTCTCCATTTTTAGTGTTTCCAGCTGTCCCATACTCTCATGGCCTTACTCTGGCTTCCTGTCCTATACAATAGACAATGCATTTTACCAGAATGGCAAATGCACTCTATAAGTGTATCTCTCTCTTGTGTTACAGTATTTATGTTCCTCCATATATGTACATAATTTCTCCCATATAACCCTCCCCTGGTGCTTTATTAAGCACCAAAAATTACACTAAAAGGACATATATGGTGGAGCATAATTCCAACAGTTGATTAACAAAAATAAAGCTTACAAATCACCTACACCAAACATCTCCAAATAATAACATAGATAGGAGTATAGGATCCAATTAAAACATTTAAATAACCCTAACTATACCAAACATCTCTAGTATTTCATAAGAGTAAAAGATCTAGTTCGGTATAGAAACAATAAAAATAATACATTACATTTTGTTGAAGCATGAGCATGTAAGTATGCCCACACATCCAGAAACTATCAGCTATTCCTTAATCCTGATTCTTTAACATTTCAAGATATAATGTTACTTGTGTGATATTACCACATTTTACCTTTGTGTTTTACAATCATTACTTTATCACATTGACTAACTCCTGCAGTTTCTAACACCCAAATAGTTTATTCAATTAACTATAGTGTTTCCTACATCCATCCCATTATCTCCAATTAACTATAGTGTTTCCCACATCCATCCCATTATCTCCAATTAACTATAGTGTTTCCCACATCCATCCCATTATCTCCAATTAACTATAGTGTTTCCCACATCCATCCCATTATCTCCAATTAACTATAGTGTTTCCCACATCCATCCCATTATCTCCAATTAACTATAGTGTTTCCCACATCCATCCCATTATCTCCAATTAACTATAGTGTTTCCCACATCCATCCCATTATCTCCAATTAACTATAGTGTTTCCCACATCCATCCCATTATCTCCAATTAACTATAGTGTTTCCCACATCCATCCCATTATCTCCAATTAACTATAGTGTTTCCCACATCCATCCCATTATCTCCAATTAACTATAGTGTTTCCCACATCCATCCCATTATCTCCAATTAACTATAGTGTTTCCCACATCCATCCCATTATCTCCAATTAACTATAGTGTTTCCCACATCCATCCCATTATCTCCATAGCTGTAAAAACATTCATTTATTCCCCTTTTTATTTTATTTTTACAATAGTAAACCCATCATTCTGAGGATCATTCAATTCAGTTCTAATGTTGCACATTCATGTTCTCCCAACATATTTTTATTTAATTCACGTCTGCCTTTAGTGTTACCTAGTGCCAAACTGCATTCTATGTTACACAATGGAATGTAGTATTACAATTCAAGAGCTGAAAAGTCAATTTTGGGGAAATCCCCATTTTCTTCAGCTTGCTGGACATTTCCTCCTCTTTGTGGGGTCTCTCCTTCTGTTCCTTGAGAGGCCTCTCCTCCTCTTTCTTCCCCTGCGGCTCCCTCCTCAGGCCGGACTGGGCTTCCATCTGGAAGGTGTCCATTTCAGGGAAGAGATGTTCCCATTCTTTAGGCGATACCTCGGGGTCCCACTGTAGAGGGCTTCTGTCAAAGAGGTCTGCCCCAACAGGTATATCATCAGGAGTGGCAGACATGTTACCCCCCCCCACTTCTGGGCTTTCTGGCCATACTGGAGGAAACTTTGGTTGTTTGTCTCTTTTCTTTTCAGGCTCTTTTCCCCTGGTGCTTCTTCTGAGTGCGTTTAGTTGATGCACTCGTTGTATCTAGTCTGCCATTTTCTTGATTCCTCCCCGGCGCTTTGATCGTTTCCGCTGCTCCTGCTCCCTCCGGGGTCCCGCCTGGTGAATCAGCATCCTCTGTGTCCTCATCTCTGTATGGTTGTGTCCTTCTCTCCGTCGGGACTCGGGTGCAGTGGTTTAGATGATACCACGTCTTGCTTCCTTTCACTTAGACGGCCGTGTTTGTGGCTATTGCCACCTCGTAGGGTCCTTCTCTCCTCGGCTGATCCCACTTCCTTCGGAACACTCGAACGTAGACTAGATCTCCTGGTATCACTGGGAGAGGTCCTTCTGGTCCCCTAGGATCATCAGATGTGGAACCTCTCGTCCTGGTTCAGGTTTCTGCCTTCTTTCTGTGGGGCATTCATACTTAGAGACTTATGGCCTCTGTTCTATGATTACACCATACATTATCTTACTTCCATCACTCATCACACAAACTGACATTCCAGCTGAAGCTGGCGAACCCTTCTCCATCTGGTTTCCTAAACATAAGACTTGGAAAACAAAGGACAAAACATAACAGTATTGACAATGTTATGTGTTATGCATGACTGTATTCATGAATACTGAAATCTGAGACCATGACAATTCCCACTCTCTCTTCACCTGACTCTATGCCTCCAGGATACTCCACAAAAATGGAGGCCCTAATTGGCTTCCTCGTGCTTTCATCCAGTCTTCCCCTTTCGGCCGCAGGTTCTGAGAGGTGTTCCCAAATCATGTCATTTTTTTACTTAGTTCCCCATCTGCTCTATTTCAACTGATATGCATAACCTTAGTCAACATTATTTCTTCTTGAAGTAATTCAACACTGTATGGGCTTTCACATCGAGCCTTCAACATGTTGTTTAGAGTACAACTACCCTAACATCTATCCTTTTTCACATGATACATTAACAAATAAAACAAGTAACCCCCAAACTCAACCCAGTATGTCTACAGTGGAATCTAGTCTCTCTCTTTCTCTCTCTTTTGTTTCACGTCCTCTGTCATGGTGTTTTCAAGCTCACCCATTATTCAGCTGGACCTTACTTCTTGTGAAACTTATGCACCCACCAAAGAGAGACATGACGATCTTTACCACTGCAGGTGCTGTATGAAGTATATCCCCAGCCCGGTGTATCTTCATGTACCCTCAGTCTCCAGAATTCAGCCCATGCCCTTCCATCTGGCCTCTTATGTGCTGTTTTTCCTGGGGACATACACACGAACACATGGGTTATTTCCTGACAACAGACTTTCTTCTTATAGCAGGATCACTAAATCTTAATTTAAATAACAGCCCTATGTAAACATTCTGTCTCAAATACCTGGCCTCCAGCCACAAAAATATTCATAATGATAGCCAAATGATGGTCCCTACAGCAACTGCTGTAAGAATAACATGTCATCAGTCAAGTGTCTTCCAGTTGGAAGAATATCCAATCCTAACAAAACTAAGTCCTAAGCTTCTTAAACTTTTGCTCTAGTGTACAAAATGCCACTACTTATTACTTTTACCATAGTCTAGGTATGTGTAATGTTCTATTTACTTTTAGAATTGTCCCTATATTTTATATTCCTATATTTTTACAAGACCAACTGTCCTTCCCTTTCTGTGAGTTATCTCGTCTATCAATATACATTGTTTCTAGAAATAACACCCCTCCGCTACCATAACCTTCATATATGAGCCCCCAATGTAGTTACAGTTTTTCTAACCCATAACACATAAGTCACTACTCCTAATTTCCTTCCATAGTTTGATACATACTTAAACATTCTCAAATCATTTTTAGTCAATTTATATCAGAAACAATATGCACTTATTTTCCTCAAAACAAAAAATAAATTGACCAAACAAGAAAAATAGTAAAGTAAATTATAATAACTGCATATTTGCCATAAATTACCACTATTTGTAATGTAATTAAACCTGAGGAAAACGTCCATCCGTTTCGTTCTTCTTCATCCTTGGGTGTTATCACACAACAGACTATACTTTTTATTCAATTACTGATGTCATTCCAATGTATCACTCCGATTACTATGATATTGTAAAATAAAAGAAACAAAAACCTTTAATCTAATATTCTGCAAGTTCTGTCAATCAACCTGTCTCAGGATTAGTTTCCAGAGCTTCCCTAGGCTTAGTAAATTTAAACAGTCCTATATTCAAATCATAACTAAATGTTGTTTATACATTGTCCAATCCAATATTCAGGATAACAGTCCTTAGTGTTTACTTTAACTCACATTTGACCTACTCAATTCAATACTTCATCCCTTTAATAATTAACATTATACTAAAAACTTTTAGTACCGGTAATATCTATTTTACCATGCGCCCTTTTGCCTCTGTTTTTCCGTCATGAGTGGCCTGGTAATAAAAGGTAATTATCCCAATCCCCTTTAGTCTTTCTTCTCCCAGCACATATCATTCCAGATACAGTTCACAGGTCATCAGACACAGTTGTCCCACACTATTCAGCCAGTAGGGTGGGTTTGAGTTTCACACACACTTGTTGTGGTGATAATCTCTCCCAAGCATTAATGCATTCTGACATCACATTTCCATGATAACTCCCTTATTCTACTGGCGATCTCTCAGATGAGTTACAGATTATGTAGTTATCAACATAACCCTTGCAGAAACCCCCACTCCAATAAACCATTTGGAGTGACTGTTATCCCTTGTTAACATATATTTCCATTTATTTGTTATATGTAGAATGAACAAAGCACATTTTGTATTTACCCAAAGACCATAACCCCAGGGAACTGATAATCTCTCCTAGGAACCCATGTTAAATAAAAATAAACCTATTTGAATAACTAGTCAATTCAAGACATAATAGAATTTCAAAGTGTTGGTACACTTTGAATAGAGACTGGTGTTTCTCAATCATTTTATAATTAAATCCCACCTGTTCCAACAATTTCTAATGAAGTTGATCAGTCTTCAAGGGAAATTCTTAGGGTTCAGGGCATTTGACACCATTAAAATGTTTTCACTCCCTTTTCTTTAGAAACAACTTAAATACATTTTCAAAAACACTTCCATCCTTCTGCATACCCAATCTGAAACTGAACTGAAAACCCTTCCAAAGGAAACCCACTATCTCCTATAGGCCAAAAACACTTCCATCCTTCTGCATACCCAATCTGAAACTGAACTGAAAAAACCCTTCCAAAGGAAATCCACTATCTCCTATAGGCCAAAAACACTTCCATCCTTCTGCATACCCAATCTGAAACTGAACTGAAAACCCTTCCAAAGGAAACCCACTATCTCCTATAGGCCAAAAACACTTCCATCCTTCTGCATACCCAATCTGAAACTGAACTGAAAAAACCCTTCCAAAGGAAACCCACTATCGCATATAGGCCAAGAGCACACATGAGCTGGCCTCACTTATCCGGAACTCCAGTTATAGCCTTAACCAAATACTAAGACTTTTAAAGTGACCGAATATCTCTAACTGCTTTCCTCAGTACTACAGTCTCCAATTACATTTTGACCAAAGAAAATGTAACCCCTTTTTTTCTGGAAAAAAAATATACATTTCGTTAACATTCACAATGTTACCTTTTAAATCAGCAAGCTAATAGTATTACATATACTAAAATCCCCTTACTTTTCCTGAGCATGCGATAAAAGTTTTAGCCATGCACAGAACGCATATTTTCTTCCTGCTCGGTTATCTGTATCTTACCCTTAGAAATTGAAAACACCCATATATTACAATTTGCTTTTCTTCTAACTATTTTTACCACGTTTGTGATTTTTCATATACGTTTATTTTCCGTATTTTGACGCTAATAACAACTTCTCCACGCATTTTATCACCACTGAAACCGCCGTTTCAATGCAAAACGACTCCAAGTGGGGCTATTTGTAAATTACATCGGTACCTTACTAGAAGTTAGGTAAAACGTGATCTAGTACATATTTCATCACATATAAATTGTACTCTCTATGAACCACTTATTGATCAATCAGAGACTATACACCGCTTGGTGAAAATTCAATTCGTACTAACCTTAAAACGATTAGTTGTTGCTCTTTTGAAAAGGGTACAAACTCCTGTATAGAGGCATTCTCTGCTACCGCACTAAGTTCCAGTGTCATCTTACACTCATTTTCCCCCATACTTGTTAGCTCCACATCTACAACTTCTTACGCTTAGATATTTTCTATAGCTTTGCAAACCATTCGCACGTCTGCGATGGCAAGCAGAATCATATCTGTCCCCCATCGTAATGTATTTCTGATGATATAATGTTAATTATCATTAAAACGCTGGTAAGTTAAGCGTCTTGTTATGGTTTTATGTGATCGTTCCAATTCATTATTTTATTTATCCTGTTTACCGGGTAATGTTGCCCTACATTATACGGTTTGCTCTTTCATATTCAAGCCGAATTGGTAGAATTAATGTGTGTTTCTTTCAGTGACTCTATGGCTTTATTAAATTTTGCTATCTCTATATTCCAGGGAGAAACAGTCCATTTGTTTCCATGCCACTATTTATTTTTCCTAAACACTCCCATCGCATTCTACACTTTATTTACTATTTCCCAAGGTAGAGCTACCCTACTTTCCCAAATAATAATTTATTAGTCACATCACTTAATACCTCCTTTTAAAACCTACTCTATAATGTCTACAACTGTATTACTGAATACTACAAAAGCCTTAATGTCTTATTCTAGTACAGCACCTCAAATATCACTGTGTTTTTATCTTTGCTTATAACTTATTTTACTTTGATGTTCCTTAATTTCGTTCCTTCTGCCTAATAGTAGTTAAACTATGATAGGGATCACTGTAAATGTATTAAACTGTGATAGAGGATCACTTTTGGCCAGCCAGAAGAAGTCACAGGCACCCTTCTTCAACTTTATACTCTGTCACAGGAGGGCTGCGCGCTCCCTCTTCTGGACTTTCTGTCTAAACACACACAACCTGTCCTCATTCCTACTGTTCTATCCTCACACAGAATTATATTACAGCATTCTTCTCATTCATTCGTTTATTTTCATTCATTCATTTTATTTTTACCTAAAAACAACAGTCTTTCTCTGAGCTTAATACACTTCCTCAACATAAGCTGGTATTATCCTATAGGATTTTTCACAAATACCCTTCGTTTTTACCTAAAAACGACCTATAATTTCTTTATTGACTTAATTCACTTCCTCAACATAAGTCTAGATTATAGGATTTCTATGATATGACGAGACTACTGTCTAATCGGATCAGCTTGTCTTCATATCTTATTCATCCACCCCGTACTGATCTTTATTCTACGTTAGAGCAATATCGTGGCGTGACCTACTGATTTATAAACCCCCGTTTAGCTAGGCGGAGCGTTATATATTCGCAGGATTTCTTTTTGCAGTTGAACGTCGCACAATCAGGCCAGCGTTCTTCCTGCGTTCTAAATATTCATCTGTTCAGTCCTCCCTTTCAGAGCGGTAGCCATGTGTATTTATTTACTAAATACTCATCCGTTCAGTCCTCTTCTTTGAAGCGGTAGCCATGAATATTTGTCTAACTACTTATTTATTTTCTAACCATATAAGCAGGTAGCTGTAGCCCTGCGCCCACACATGCCGAATCACACACCCGACACCAGCAAAGTTCACAACCCCCGCTTACTTACTCACTAGACATGCATGCACATTCGTATTTGCTATACAATTCCCAAGCTTACACACATGCATGCAATTCATTGAATTCAAAAGTTATTTCGTTTCTATAGTTTAGGAAATTTGAGAGAGAGACTTACTTGACGTCCTGAAGCAATCTACGCAAACATTTCAACTATTGTAAGTACTTGCTTACCTTGTTATAGTTGGGCGGCCACCCTTGTTTGCCAGATTGTCCAAAGAACCCGCCGTCAGCCAAGGACGCCTCCGTCCCTGTCACTCCTGGCAAAAGCGCGCCAAGTTATGTCGTGGCTAATCATTTCAAAATATGACACTTGCAAGAACCTGTGAATTCAATAATAGACTTTTAATACAAGAGTATCGCAAGCCGGAGTGGTCCGCGGAACACACACTTTTTCAGAGTTCTGGCTCTGATTTATACACATACAACAGGAGTCCATCCCACATGCAAATGACGTCACTTCCCTCAGTCCATCTGCCACCATTATATCCCAATTTGTGCATCCTGCTTGTTCAGCTCGATAACATCCACATCTGCTTTCCGTTAAATTATAATGGTGACAAGACCCTTGCTTTGACCTAAAGATAATATACGTCCCTCTATCCTATATGCTTTGACCATGTAATTAGCTCCATGTGTTCCTTTGTATGTGTGTCTTTTATCTCGGATCAGTCTCCTCTAGTTTTAGTGTGTCCAGCTGTCCTGGCGCCTATGTGTCGCCTTCTCTTCATGTGGTTGTCTAATATCAGCAGACTATGTGTCTCCATTTTTAGTGTTTCCAGCTGTCCCATACTCTCATGGCCTTACTCTGGCTTCCTGTCCTATACAATAGACAATGCATTTTACCAGAATGGCAAATGCACTCTATAAGTGTATCTCTCTCTTGTGTTCCTCCATATATGTACATAATTTATCCCATAATCTCTATGGCAAAGTGTGACACTTGAATCTTTGGAAGCAGAGATTCAAGTGTCTATAATTATTCATTTCTGTAAAAGATAACTCTATTCCAGATAGCTGAGGAGAAAGTTGTTCAGAAGGGAGGCATACTCATTCTCATCAGATCTCCTGTACTTAGGAAATACTTCTTAACTATTACTCTTGCATGGTAAGTTCTTTAATAACTCTCAATAACTTAACATCTCACATTGGTCAACTTTCAGCCCATAATAAATCTCATCATGACAAACAAATGTGATGTCTGTTTTTGTGTGTCTCTCTGAAATCCCAGGTTCTCGTTAAACCTCTCCTACTACTGTCTGTCCTTTAACGTTGGAAACTTTGGCCTGGACATCTTCTTGACACTGCTCTTGTTCGGACTCACAGAGATACCAGGTCATATACTCTGCATCTTTATACTGGAATATTTGGGGAGGAAGATATCCTTAATGGCCACCCTTATGACTGGCGGATTCACATGCTTCCTAATCCTGGCTGTTCCACAAGGTAAATAAAGTTCCAACTGGAATAGATTTACATTGTTTTATCATTTAGTAGATGCTCTTATCCAGAGCGAGTTGTAATTCCCTCAATATAGTAATTATCAGAAAAGATAAGTATTTTTCTTTGTATTTTTAACTCATTAGGAAATTGGGGCACCACGGGAAAGGTTTAACGAGTTATCTCTCGACTTAAACTCTTAAGATATACAGATATCTCTGATATCAATAACAGTCACTTATTAATCATTATTACCCCATATCAGTCTCGTTCTGAACGTCGCAAGAACCCTAGCCCTTATTGATGAAACATCAATACACAAATTGGCTTAATTATTTATTTAACTAAATAATAACACAGAATACATATACATGAGATAAAAGTCCCTAGTGGACTGACACGATATGACGGCTTGTTACACAATGGAAAGGGGGTGGGGAAAGAAAGCGAGGGAGAGACAAAGAGAGTCAACTTATCATACATACATTTGGAAACTACGCTCACAGTAACCATAATACTTAGCACCCTGATCACCGCTCATTCGGATTAGAAATGTAATATATATTTACACGTAGCTGTCTTTCTCTGTCGTCTCTATTGAAACCAATCGATCCATCTACGGGTAGTGGCTCGATGTAAGGCTCTGGTTGTACACCAGAGATCACAATGTCCTTCTTAGTTGTAGAGTTTCTCTAGTCTTCGAGTGTTTGTTCGGTAAATTCTTCAGAAGTACCAACGGTTGTGTCAGAGGGATTCTTCTTTCCCACCTCGTGTCTTTAGGACACTTTTCACATGCACAGCTGCAGACTGAATATTTCTGGTCTCCTAGATGAGGTTATCTTCTTCTGTAGAGATTTAGAGTGAGTTTCACCATTTCAAACGTCTGGACTACCGTCCCATGTTTCTGGTCTGTAGAGTTTAAATAATTTCGTAACATTCAGCTCACGCTGTACGTCAGGCTGGTCTGTAGAGTTCAAAACCATTTTCAGCCATGTAGCAACCACTCCACGCTGTATGGTCTCAGTACATCGTTTCTAACGATTTCAAGGTGTGGACCTTGGCCTCACATCTTTTAGGTCTATGTGTTATTTATTACAGAGTCATTTTAAGCACTCTGACCAAAGGGTGCGTTCCATCATGCTGACACGAACTCTGAGCTCACTTGGGCGTGGCTACTGACTGGGCACAAGTTTATATGAAAAACAATGATCTAATTTAGAAGGCTAAAATCACATTGCTACCTTCACAAAAGTATTCTCATATTTAATCATGTATTTTATACCACATTTAGATGTAAACTTGATACAAAGGACGCATACACTTTCCGAGTTACAGTTAATTTGTCATACCATTCTTAACCTCTCTGATCTACCCATCCCGGATCCGGTATCGTGAATACAGACTCAAGCTCATTACCATTACGCAACGTTAACTAGCTTAGCCTTTTGTTAACAACACTGTCATCTCAGATTTTCAAAATATGCTTCTCAACCATAGGAAAACAATCATTTGTGTAACAGTAGCTAGCTAGCGTAGCATTTAGCGTTAGCATTATCGTTAGCATTTAGCATGCAACACTTTCACAAAAACCAGAAAAGCATTCAAATAAAATCATTTACCTTTTGAAGAACTTCAGATGTTTTCAATGAGGAGACTCTGTTAGATAGCAAATGTTCAGTTTTTCCTGAAAGATTATTTGTTTAGGAGAAATCGCTCTGTTTGGTGCGTCACGTTTGGCTACCAAAAAAACCTGTATCCAGGAGTGTATTTATCCCGGCAAGCTCATTAGCATAACGCAACGTTAACTATTCATGAAAATCGCAAATGAAATGAAATAAATATGCTAGCTCTCAAGCTTAGCCTTTTGTTAACAACACTGTCATCTCAGATTTTCAAAATATGCTTCTCAACCATAGGAACACAATCATTTGTGTAACAGTAGCTAGCTAGCGTAGCATTTAGCGTTAGCATTATCGTTAGCATTTAGCATGCAACACTTTCACAAAAACCAGAAAAGCATTCAAATAAAATCATTTACCTGTTTTCAATGAGGAGACTCATTGTTCAGTTTTTCCTGAAAGATTATTTGTTTAGGAGAAATCGCTCCGTTTGGTGCGTCACGTTTGGCTACCAAAAAAAACTTTTTTCCAAATTAACTCCATAATATCGACTGAAACATGGCAAACGTTGTTTAGAACCAATCCTCAAGGTGTTTTTCACATATCTCTTCGATGATATATCCTTCGTGGAAGTGTGCGTTCGTTCTGAATCCCAGGACAAAATGACCGCAACTGGAGATTACGCACGAATTTAGATAAAGGCCACCGGGCGGACCCCTGGAAAATGTAGTCTCTTATGGCCAATCTTCCAATGATATGCCTACAAATACGTCACAATGCTGCAGACATCTTGAAGAAACCACAGAAAGCACATGGTCGTTCCTGCTGCATTCACAGCCATATAAGGAGACATTTGAAAACAGAGCTTCAGAGATTCTGCTCATTTCCTGTTAGACGTTTCATCTTGGTTTCGCCTGTAGAATGAGTTCTGTGGCACTCACAGATAAAATCTTTGCAGTTTTGGAAACGTTAGACTGTGTTCTTTCTGTCAATTCTATGCATAGTCGAGCATCTTTTCGTGACAAAATATTGCACTTAAAACGGGCACGTTTTTTTATCCACTAATGAAATAGCGCCCCTATAGGCTAATGACATCACAAAATAATAATCCACATGACAGGATTATTCTTTAGATCTCCATAGACCATTCTTAATATTCTTACCTCATGAATATTGTTCCAAAGGTCATTCTTTGGCCGTTAAGAGTTTTTGGCAGCGAAGATCTTCTGTAAACAAAGGGATTTATAATACTGCAGGGCGAGAAAGAGAAAGTTTCTGTTAACTATTTATGACCTGCTGTTAAGTCATTAAACCAGAGTCTGGCTATCTGTCAGCCATGTGCCGAGTTGATCTGGCACTTTTAATCCTCATCAAGGAGAGAGTCATGACACTACATTGTAGAATAATAGTGAAGATATCAAAACTATGAAATAACACATATGGAATCAAGTAGTAACCCAAAAAATTGTTAAACAAATCAAAATACATTTTAGATTCTACACAGTAGCCACCCTTTGCCTTGATGACAGATTTGCACACTCCATGTGACACTACAGCTGACTACCTCATGAAGCTAGTTGAGAGAATGCCAAGAGTGTGCAAAGCTGTCATCAAAGCAAAGGGTGGCTACTTTAAAGATTCTCAAATATAAAATATATATTTTCATTAGTATAACACTTTTTACTACATGATTCCATATGTGTTATTTAATAGTTTTTATGTCTTCACTATTACAATATTCTACTATTACAATATTCTACTAAGTAGAAAATAGTAAAAATAAAGAAAAATCCTGGAATGAGTAGGTGTGTCCAAACTTTTGACTGGTACTGTAGATATAAAATCTACCGAGGCAGTGGACTGATCATACAGAGAGGAGAAAACATGTTGATGTTTAGTATGTTAACTCTATTTTAGACAACGCCGTTGCTATTACTGCTCTTGCTACTGCTGGGAGGTTTTTCATGAACAATGCTGGATCCGTATGTAACGTCTATGTTCAGGAGCTGTTTCCCACCTCTGTTAGGTAAGACCTATATATTTCCATATACATGTATACAGACCCCTTCACTTTTTTTGTGAAGGGGTCAGCCTTACTCTAAACTTTATTTTTTTTTAATCAATCATCAATCTAAACACAATACTCAATAATGACAAGGCAAAAACATTAATATATACACCGTATTTACATAAGTATTCAGACCCTTTTGCTTTGAGAGTCAACATTGAACTTAGGTGCATCCTGTCTCCATTGATCATCCTTGAGATGTTTCTACATCTGGACTGGAGTCCACCTGGGGCAAATTCAATTGATTGGACATGATTTGGAAAGGCACAAACCTGTCTATATATGGTCGACAGTGAAAAAATCAAGCCATGAGGTTGAAAGAATTGTACGCAGAGCTCCAAGACAGGATTGTGTTGAGGCAGAGATCTGCGGAAGGGTACCAAAAAAATGTATGCAACATTGAATGTCCCCATGAACACAGTGGCTTTCATCATTCTTAAATGGAAGAAGTTTGGAAGCACCACCACTCTTCCTAGAGTTGGCAGCCCGGCCAAACTGAGCAATAGGGGGAGAAGGGCCTTGGTCAGGGAGGTTACCAATAACCCGTTGGTCACTCTGACAGAGCTCCAGAGTTCCTCTGTGGAGATGGGAGAACCTTCCAGAAGGATAACCATCTCTGCAGCAGTCTACCAATCAGGTGTTTATGGTATTGTGGCCAGATGGAAGACACTCCTCAGTAAAAGGCACATGACAGCCCACTTGGAGGTTTCCAAAAGAAACATAAAGGACTATCAGACCATGAGAAACAAGATTCATTGATCTGTTGAAACCAAGATTGACCTCTTTGGTCTGAATGCCAAACATCATATCTGGAGGAAACCAGGCACCTCTCATCATCTTGCCAATACCATCCCTACGGGGAAGCATGGTGGTGGCAGCATCATGCTGTGGGGATGTTTTTCAGAGGCAGGTACTGGGAGACTAGTAAGGATCGAGGGAAAGATGAACAGAGCAAAGTATTTACTGTAATTTAATTATGCTAATGTGTTTTCATTAATTGAAACCCCTTAATCTATTTTATGAGAATTTGTAAGATTCTTGTTTCCATAAAATAGACGGAGACCAGTCTTTTCAATAATAGGTAGCAGAAATTATTCTTGGAGCGCGCTGCCACTTCACCACGAGCAACAGTTTATATACAAAACATGACGTCATTTCATTGCTTAACAGAAACCCCTCCTCTCGACAGGGACAAAGTGAGGTGAAAAGTTCATTCTAACTTACTAACACATTCCCAGGTAACTTTTGACCCCTCAACATTATCGATCACCACTTGGCTGACAGTTCTAATTAACAGAAAACCTAGGAATGCACTCACTGTCTTATCTAAAAACCCCAGAGCTAAGTTTCGTCGGTTCAACCATAGGTTAACGACCTTATCTGTTTACACAGTCCACTTCTTTCTTCCTAGTTGGAATGATGTTTATTAACTTGAATTACTCCTTGTCTGTGTCACACAATCCCATTTTATGAACTCATATTGTTAATCAGATATAATAAAACAGAGTATAAGTTTACTTAGTTACAGTTCCATTTAAAATGATTTGTTCAGTCATTTAATCATCATTTTACCAACAAAAGTACAGAGAGATCCTTGATGAAAACCTGCTCCAGAGCGCTCAGGACCTCACACTGGCGCAACGGTTCACTTTCCACCAGGACAATGACCCTAAGCACACAGCCAAGACAACGCAGGAGTGGCTTCGTTACAAGTCTCTGAATGTCCTTGAGTGGCCCAGCCAGAGCCCGGACTTGAACCCTATCAAACATCTCTGGAGAGACCTGAAAAAAGGTGTGCAGCAACTTTCCCCGTCCTACATGACAGAGCTTGAGAGGATTTGCAGACTCTCCCCAAATACTAGCTTTTAGCATCATAGCCAAGAAGACTCAAGGCTGTAATCTCTGCCAAAGTACTGAGTAAAGGGTCTGAATACTTGTGTAAATGTGATATTTTCTATTTATTTATTTTTTGTAAAAACCTTATTTTCCCTTTTTCATTACGGGGTATTGTGTGTAGATTGAGGGGGGAAAACTGTTTAATAAATTCTAGAAGAAAGCTGTAACGTAACAACATGTGGAAAAAGTTAAGGTGTCTGAATACTTTCCAAATGCATACACATGTATGTGTGTGTGTGTGTTTTTGTGTGTATAAATATATTTATCTTATATATACATTATATACATGTACATATAAGGCCCATGAATATATCTTATTTTACATGGTTTAATAACCCTTAATGTATCACTTCCTTTGCTCCTTCATTCATTCAGACAAACGTCCACAGGCTTGGGCTCAATAGCGACCAGAATTGCTGGAATACTGTCACCAATGCTCAACATATTGGCCACATACCATTGGTCTATCCCCACGATCGTGTTCAGCAGCCTGTCATTGGTTGGTGGGGCTCTGGTCTTTCTGCTTCCTGAGACCAGGAGGACAGAACTACCTGACTCTACAGATGAGGCCGAGGGGAAGAGGTAGGTGGTACCAGAGGATATGTGAGGAAAGATGCACATACATAAGACTTGGCTGATCGTTTTTGCATTTGTAGGAATGCTGTGGAACTATAAGAGGGCATTCGTTCATATATGAGGCAGATGGAGAATCTAAAAAAGTTACAAAGAAGTTGTTTAAGGATGTATAACTTTTTGTTGTCTTTTGAAGCTTGGTGTCATTGATATCTCATTTTTCCTGTAGAAATGTGACTATCGCCATGAAGATAGACAAAGGCTGCAAAGTGGATGATTACGACTCTGAAAAATCTACCAAACTATAAAGTCATGTTTATGTAAGTCTTTTTTTCTGGGTAAATTTATTTTCAAGGCTTAGTTAGTAAGACAGTTGGCTGGTGCATGGTTGTTGTAACACCAAGGTTTTGAATTTGATTCCTGGATGGGCCACATAACTTGCTGTTTTTAACTTTGGCTTATAGAATTTGAAAAAATTACTTTACTCTTTTTGTAACTCTTATCACTAGCTAAATGGATCAGAAACATACGATAAAAGTGTCTACTAAATGAACATATTATTATTATATTTGAATTTAAATACATTCGCAGTGTATCAAGGAATCTAATGATATATACACCGTTACTCACATTTGTATACAAAAACAGACTATCACCTATGTTACCCAATGAATCTGTAAATATTGTTACGAAACCACCGAGTCAGCCTACTGCTAACTTTACTGTCGCAGTGTCCAGGAGTCCTATAGGTCTGGCTAAATAATATATATCCTGATTGAATGTGTGCATTTATGTGAGAAGTAAAAGTCTGCAGATCAGGTGTTGAATGCATGTTCCCCAGGAGATAGCTAACTCTGGATCCAGGGCCAGCTCCTGATTGACTTCTTGGTCGGCCTGCCCAAGTAGTTTAGTTGTTTTCACAATGGTTGGTGACAAAAAAATAAACATATTCAAAATAAATGTAAAAAATTGGAGGGGGGACAAAACGAAGGATTTAACCAACCAAAAACGGGAAGTCCCGTCAGACCCAAGAGGCCACATTCAAGCCTCACTGAAGTGTCTGCCAGTCACTGATTGCCCAGAGCTGGTCATCTTATCATCAAGCGTTGGTATTTCAATCAGCTGTGTAATGCCAAGGTAACAAATCAAAATGTGTACCCCTTTTGGTCCCCAGGACCAGGATTGAGAAACACTACACTAATCTACCCATTTATTATTGAACAAAATTGTTTCAGATAACTTTTTTAAATTTGCTACACGTCACATGAAATTGCCGTACTGTCTACTTGTCGGGTTGACAAGATTGTTTACAGGAAATAGCTTCTTCTTTTTTTTATTTTTTATAAACCCGTAACTTTGTCATGTCATTTCTTACATTCAGCAGCTACCCAGATCATTAACTTCAATTTAAAACTAAACATGATTATATTCAGAGGTCCAAATCATCCTTGTTGTTCCACAATAATGTTTTTTTTTCTTCTGACTGAATAAAACCCAAAGGGCATTCCTACTGTACAATAAGCCAATCACATGGATGTGACTTTATGTCCCTTGATCTACACTTCTAAGAAGGCACCTGCCAAGAGATAAGTGAGGTTTATAGTATCTGTAAAGAATCATCAGTC
This sequence comes from Oncorhynchus mykiss, assembly GCF_013265735.2. NCBI lineage: Eukaryota > Metazoa > Chordata > Actinopteri > Salmoniformes > Salmonidae > Oncorhynchus > Oncorhynchus mykiss. The sequence continues at coordinate 85,248,450 of NC_048572.1, read as the reverse complement.
GACTGCTAACAACATGTCATTACTCAGCCGTACTGTGGAGAACCCCATCACAGTCACTCTCTCTGGCCCCGGGACACTCTCACAAAACATCCTTGCTGGTACCTAGCACACAGAGGGGTTGTAAAGGCACTAGCCAAACTCAGTGGTTTCTTGTTGCCAGGGGCCCTTACCACACGTGGAGTCAGCCAATCACAGGCAGGTCATCTAGGGTCTCTGATCCTCCTCCCAGTCTTCAGCAAGCAATGGCAGAGTGAGGAGTTCTCTCAGAAACCTCTGCCCTGCATGCCAACAACTGGGCCACAACCAGTGGACCTTTCTCTTACAGCCCTGGACACTCACAACCGATGCAAGTTTTAGTATGTAACTGACCTATGAAAGTGGACTCTGGACAGGCACCTTATGTCTAGTTATACCTTACGCATGTTCAGGAATTCACATTTAAATTCTCAACTCCACTTGTCCATGGGGCAGAGATTGGGGACATGGCCCTGTGTAGGGTGCCGTCTTTCGGATGGGACGTTAAACGGGTGTCCTGACTCTCTGTGATCACTAAAGATCCCATGGCACTTATTGTTAGAGTAGTGTTGTTAACCCCGGTGTGCTGGCTAAATTCCCAATCTGGCCCTCATACCATCACAGTCACCTAATTATCCCCAACTTAAAATTGGCTCATTCATCTCCTCTCCTGTCCCCTGTAACTATTCCCCAGGTTTTTTGCTGTAAATGAGAATGTATTCTCAGTCAACTTAGCTGGTAAAATAACAGTTAAATAAAAATACAACACACTGGGCCGACAGTATCTAAGTCACGGATTTGAACTATATGAATTATTTTCCTTTGCATGGGAAGGATTATCTCACTCTTGTAAAGAACTTCACAGCAAAACATTCAGATTGGGGGTTTGTTACGTTGTATAACTAGGGATCAAACGGTGCAGGATGGTTATATTCCTTGTTCTTCTTAAACTGTTCTTCTTAAAAAGTAAAGTTTCCACACATGCTGAATCATGTTTGCTGAAAGACTGTGGGACAGAGGAGTTAAACATGAATTTATCTTGCATAAAGGCTTCTCTGTGACAAAGCACCTTCTTTCTGGAGCTCCTAGCACTGTGCTTCCGAATAATCAGTGACACTACCCAGCGGATCAGCTGAACAAAGTGTACCAGGCTGAGTATGTGGTGGACCGGTCGTTGAATGTGGTCACAATAATCAATAATTTTGATTTACTGCAGTAGCTGAATGAGACCGTGGAGTCGACAAAACCAGTTTAAGAGCTTCTCGATAAAGTCCGTGCTACGGTTGATGTTGTGGTGGGTCTGTCCCGCTGTACTATCCTGGCTGTGCTGAAAAATATGGGGGCAACGGTTGACGTTGTCCCGTATTCATGAGAGGGACAGGCAGATGTATTTGAATGAGCCAGTTTCGCCAAATAACGTTGTTTGGCTCGGCTATCGAGTCCTTACAGACCTGTTTCAAGGAGAAACAGAAACAGAATGCAGCTCTACACTTTCTCCTTCACGGGGGAGCCTCGGCATTTCCCGAGGCATGAAGGACAAGGGTCCAGGCCAGAGGCGGGTTGCCTCGGGCCAGGAAGTGGCTTCGAGTTTTTAACTGTTGTCATGATGCTGGCCTGGGGGTAGGCTTATGACAGTCATAAATAGATTTCCCCCTTTTTTCCTCTCTCTACCCTACTGATGTGACTATTGAAAATCCCTTGGTTTACATAGAGATTCTGGGAACATCAGAAGGTGGGGGGAAATGAACCATATTTTGGTAATTCAACCAGTTGAACATATGCGTTGGTACTTAATGAATATGATGTCAGTTTGGATGTCATCTGAGACATTCTCATCAATGATAGGATGACATAAACTGTACAGTGGAAAGTCTACACATTATAGTTATCAGATTCACATGGAATTGTTGTGTAATTTAAATGTTTGGATATTAAATTATTTCTGAGGGGATGAAATGTGATTTTAGCTTCAAAAATGTGAGGATTGGGTTTTCATGAGTGAATTAGGCCCGACTCAGTGGCCCGCCCACGTGAAGAGACATTGGTTTTCAACTATGAAACACGCCCTCCTCTCTCTTCCTATATAAAGCCTTGACGACAATATAACTTCCTGTTCTGGGGACATTAACGCGGCTGCCTTGATGTTAGAAGGGCCGGTGACACCTACAGAGCAAAGCCAATCTCAGCTACCCAACGAAATTAGCATTGAATCATCACGTGAAGAGGACGATCGACACGTTGAATATGATGAATTTCGACAATATCAGCCAGAATATAGCATGAGTAGATACGTGGCAATACGCACAACTTCAATAGCGAAAGTCGAAAGTCTAGCGAAAGTCGACTAGGCAAACCGGACGAGCGTGCTTGCATGATCCCTAAAAAAGACATTCGCTTGAAACATGACAGTAGAGGGTGATCAGCTGGTAATAGCCATCTACGGCCAAACAAAGGAAATTACGACACACCCAAACATGGAAGACACGCTCGGGAAAATAAAATAGTGTACACAGAGAGATAAACAGCGAGAAAATTGAAGTTGTGCGTATTGCCACGTATCTACTTGATTTGATGTACCTAGCAGCACATATATAGCACGAGGCAGACTCAGTAGCCTCGGTTTTTCGGATGACTGCCTTGCCTGGTTCACCAATTACTTTGCAGACAGAGTTCAGTGTGTCAAATCGGAGGGCATGCTGTCCGGTCCTCTGGCAGTCTCTATGGGGGTGCCACAGGGTTCAATTCTCGGGCCGACTCTTTTCTCTGTATATATCAATGATGTTTCTCATGCTGCGGGCGATTCCCTGATCCACCTCTACGCAGACGACACCATTCTATATACTTCCGGCCCGTCCTTGGACACTGTGCTATCTAACCTCCAAACGAGCTTCAATGCCATACAGCACTCCTTCCGTGGCCTCCAACTGCTCTTAAACGCTAGTAAAACCAAATGCATGCTTTTCAACCGTTCGCTGCCTGCACCCGCACGCCTGACCAGCATCACCACCCTGGATGGTTCCGACCTTGAATATGTGGACATCTATAAGTACCTAGGTGTCTGGCTAGACTCTAAACTCTCCTTCCAGACCCATATCAAACATCTCCAATCGAAAATCAAATCAAGAGTCGGCTTTCTATTCCGCAACAAAGCCTCCTTCACTCACGCCGCCAAACTTACCCTAGTAAAACTGACGATCCTCGACTTCGGCGATGTCATCTACAAAATTGCTTCCAACACTCTACTCAGCAAACTGGATGCAGTTTATCACAGTGCCATCCGTTTTGTCACTAAAGCACCTTATACCACCCACCACTGCGACTTGTATGCTCTAGTCGGCTGGCCCTCGCTACATATTCGTCGCCAGACCCACTGGCTCCAGGTCATCTACAAGTCCATGCTAGGTAAAGCTCCGCCTTATCTCAGTTCACTGGTTACAAAGGCAACACCCATCCGTAGCACGCGCTCCAGCAGGTGTATCTCACTGATCATCCCTAAAGCCAACACCTCATTTGGCCGCCTTTCGTTCCAGTTCTCTGCTGCCTGTGACTGGAACGAATTGCAAAAATCGCTGAAGTTGGAGACTTTTATCTCCCTCACCAACTTCAAACATCTGCTATCTGAGCAGCTAACCGATCGCTGCAGCTGTACATAGTGTATTGGTAAATAGCCCACCCATTTTCACCTACCTCATCCCCATACTGTTTTTATTTATTTATTTTTCTGCTCTTTTGCACACCAATATCTCTACCTGTACATAACCATCTGATCATTTATCACTCCAGTGTTAATCTGCATAATTGTAATTATTTGCCTACCTTCTCATGCCTTTTGCACACAATGTATATATAGACTCCCCTTTTTTCTACTGTGTTATTGACTTGTTAATTGTTTACTCCATGTGTAACTCTGTGTTGTCTGTTCACACTGCTATGCCTTATCTTGGCCAGGTCGCAGTTGCAAATGAGAACTTGTTCTCAACTAGCCTACCTGGTTAAATAAAGGTGAAATAAAAAAAATATATATATATTGTATAATAGGTGAGATAAGGAGACAGAGAAGATACCCGCTACAGGTTCACAATGGTGGCGGTGTCTCGTGGAGAGGAGAGAGTGAGCAGCCTTGTTCCCTGGCAGTGTCTCGTGGAGAGGAGAGAGTGAGCAGCCTTGTTCCCTGGCAGTGTATCGGGGAGAGGAGAGAGTGAGCAGCCTTGTTCCCTGGCAGTGTATCGGGGAGAGGAGAGAGAGAGCAGCCTTGTTCCCTGGCAGTGTATCGGGGAGAGGAGAGAGTGAGCAGCCTTGTTCCCTGGCAGTGTATCGGGGAGAGGAGAGAGTGAGCAGCCTTGTTCCCTGGCAGTGTCTCGGGGAGAGGAGAGAGAGAGAGATCAGCCTTGTTCCCTGGCAGTGTCTCGGGGAGAGGAGAGAGAGAGAGATCAGCCTTGTTCCCTGGCAGTGTACATGGCCTAGAGAGCTATGGTGGAGTGTTTCAAGAAAGTTATTTTGAGTCCAAACTGCTTCAGAAAACAGATGATGGCTGTCCTGCCAGGTACCACAACGTCAAGTCCTCATGTTTTCCTGGGAGATGCAGCTTTCCCCATACATGAGAACATCTTGTGCCTTCCTCCAGGTTTGTTGATAATAGAATGTTGGAATGAATTTCACTTTTTCTGTTTCTAATTTCCCTTGATACTGAATACATGTATGAAACCTCTAGGAGAAAGGTCATTTTATCAAGGCTTTTGGAATATGATTGCTGGAAAAATGTTTAAATTGTTTGTTTTTTTGTTTACCAAAAAAAACACAATTTAAATACGGTTTAAAAACAGATTTTTGGAAAATTTTGCAAATTAATAAAAGTAACAAAACAGAAATACCTTATTTACATATGTTTTCAAACCCTTTGCTATGACACTCACGTTTCCGCCCAGGTGCATCCTGTTCCCATTGATCATCCTTGAGATGTTTCAACAACTTGATTGGTAAATTCAATTGATTGGACATGATTTTGAAAGGCACACACCTGTCTACATAAGCTCCCACAGTTGACAGTGCATGTCAGAGCAAAAATTGAGCCATGAGGTCGAAGGAATTGTCTGTAGAGCTCCGAGACAGGATTGTGTGGAGGCCCAAAACATTTCTGCAGCATTGAAGGTCCCCAAGAACACAGTGGCCTCCATCATTCTTAAATGGAAGACGTTCGGAACCACCAAGACTCTTCCTAGAAATGGCCGCTCAGCCAAACTCATCATTCAGGGGAGAAGGGCCTTGGTCAGGGAGGTGACCAAGAACCTGATGATCACTCTGACAGAGGTCCAGAGTTCCTCTGTGGAGATGGGAGAACCTTCCAGAAGGACAACCATCTCTGCAGCAGTCCTCCAATCAGGCCTTTATGGTAGAGTGATCAGACAGAAGCCACTCCTCAGTAAAAGGCACATGGCAGCCCACTTGGAGTTTGCCAAAAGACACCTAAAGGACTCTCAGACCATGTGAAACAAGATTTTCTGGTCTGATGAACCCAAGATTGAACTCCTTCGTCTGAATGCCAAGTGTCACGTCTGGAGGAAACCTGGCACCGCCCCTACAGTGAAGCATGGTGGTGGCAGCATCATGCTGTGGGGATGTCTTTCACTGGCAGGGACTGAGAGACTAGTCAGGTTTGAGGGAAAGATGAATGGAGCAAAGTACAGAGAGATCCTTGATGAAAAATCTGTCGTTCTACCCCTGAACAAGGCAGTTAACCCACTGATCCTAGGCTCTCATTGAAAATAAGAATTTGTTCTTAATAACTGACTTGCCAAGTTAAAAAAAGAGAGAGTACGTTATACCTCCTTCAGGGAACAGTAGTTATATTCATAACTGTACATTTTGAATGATGTCCTTTACTTCTGGTCTTCTGTCACTCTGTAAAAATGCAACCAAACATCAAAAAGTTTTTTCAGAGGAACATTAAACAGACCTTCAAAAGGAGGTCATAAACAGTTTTAACCAACACGGTTTTCTCCCCTTTTCTCTTCCAGATTTGGTCGCCAACGAGCAACTCAAATACCCATGGTTATTATGCTCATTTTTACTGTAACGACAGGCTTGTCTCCAAACTTTTATTTGTATATGGCATCCCAGTTTTTAGTAGGGATCGCATATGGTAGATGATACTAGGTAAAAATCCTTTCCATTCCAAACAAACCTACGTTCTAAAGGAATAAACATGAGATAACAGAACTCAGTCAATGATTTGTCAGTCAGCCGGTCATATTAAGTTGTTTAACATTACCACATGTTCCTTCCACACAGCAACTGAATGGGTCGGAGTGACAAAACGTTCCAATGCGTCTTGTTTGAGTCAGACGTTCAGTGGAGTTGGCCAGTGCATCCTTGCTGGCATGATCTTCTTCATCCGAGACTGGAGACTTGCCCAGTTTGTCATGGCTGTACCAATAGCAGTGGTCACTTCTATTGATGCCTTCGGAAAGTATTCAGACGTTTTCTACATTTTGTTACGTTACAGCCTTATTCTAAAATGTATTAAATAAAAAACTATTCTCAGCAATCTACACACAATACCCCATAATGACAAAGAGTAAACAGGTTTTTTTCCTTTTTTTCCCAGACGTATATACCTAATTTACATAAGTATTCAAACCCTTTGCTATGAGATTGGAAATTGAGCTCAGGTGCATCCTGTTTCCGTTGATCATCCTTGAGATGTTTCTACAACTTGATTGGAGTCCACCTGCAGCATTGAACAATGGAAAGGATGGCTGCCGGTTTACTGGCTCCTAAATAACTTTGCTGTTTTGTTTGTTTTTTCAACAAAAAATTGTTAACTAATTTTGTACATAATGTTGCTACTATCATCTCTTATGGCCAAAAAGAGCTTCTGGACATCATAACAGCAATTACTCACCTCGAACTGGACAAATATTTTTTATTTAATGAGTCCAACGCAAAGGATGTACTGCTTCCCGGAGACCAGGGCCCTCAACCCTGTCATTCGCATGAAGAAAAGACTGAAATACAGGGGTCGGAGGTCTGGGTGCCTTGTGAGAATTAGTCGGCGAATGAGTAAACCACCTCTACCCTCTGTATTATTGGACAACGCACAGTCATTGGAAAATAAACTGGATGATCTACAATTTAAGAATATCCTACCAACGAGACATTAAAAACTGTAATATCTTATTTTTCACCGAGACTTGGCTGAACTACGACACGGATTATATAGCGCTGTCTGGCTTTTCCGTTTTTCGTCAGGACAGAGCAGCTACGTCTGCTAAGACAAGGGACAGGGGTGTGTGTCTATTTGTCAATAACTGCTAGTCCGCGATGTATAATATTAAAGAAGTCTCAAGGTATTGCTCGCCTGAGGTAGAATAATTAATGATAAGCTGTAGACCACACTATATCTAACAAGAGAGTTCTCATCTATAATATTCGTAGCCGTCTCAAAAAACTAAAGCAGGAATTACCAGTGACTCGCTCAATACAGAAGTGGTCAGATGACGTGGATGCTACGCTACAGGACTGTTTTGCTAGCACAGACTGGAAAATGTCAATAAGTGCATCGATGACGTCGTCCCCACAGTGACCATACGTACATTTCCCAACCAGACGCCATGGATTACAGGCAACATCTGCACCGAGCGAAAGGCTAGAGCTTCCGCTTTCAAGGAGCGGGACACTAATCTGGACACTTATAAGAAATCCCTCTATGCCCTCAGACGAACCATCAAACAGTAAAAAATTCAGTACAAGACTAAGATTGAATCCTACTAAGCCGTCTCTGATGTTCGTCAGAGCGGACTACAAAGGGAAACCCAAATTACCCAAATGTGAGCTGCCAAGTATCGCGAGCCTACCAGACAAGCTAAATGCCTTTTATACTCGCTTTGAGGCAAGAAACACTGAAGCATTCATGAGAACACCAGCTGTTCCGGATGACTGTGTGATCACACTCTCCATAGCCGATGTGATCAAGACCTTAAAACAGGTCAACATTCACAAAGCCACAGGCCAGACGGATAACAAGGACATGTACTCAAAAGCATGCGTGGACCAACTGGCAAGTGTCTTCACTGACATTTTCAACCTCTCTCTGGCCGAGTTTGTAATACCTACATGTTTCAAACAGACCACCATAATCCCTGTGCCTAAAATAGAGAAGGTAACCTGCCTAAATGATTACCACCCCATAGCACTCACGTCTGTAGCCATGAAGTGCCTTGAAATGCTGGTCATGGCTCACATCAACACCATCATGCCAGAAACCCTAGACCCACTCCAATTCGCATACCGCCCAAACAAATCCACAGATGACGCAATCTCAATCGCTCTCCACACTGCTCTTTCCCACCAGGACAAAAGGAACTCCTATGTGAGAATGCTGTTCACTGACTACAGCTCAGCGTTCAACACCATAATGCACACATAGCTCATGACTAAGCTAAGGACCCTGGGACTGAACACCTCTCTCTGCAACAGGATCCTGGACTTCCTGAAAGGCCGCCCTCAGGCAGTAAGGGTAAGCAACAACACATATGACATACTGTTCCTCAACACTGGCCACTCAGGGGTGTGTGGTTAGTCCCCTCCTGTACTCCCTGTTCACCCACGACTGTGTGGCCAAGCATGACTCCAACACCATCATTAAGTTTTCTGACGACACAACAGTGGTAGGTCTGATCACCGACAACGACAAGACCGCCTTTAGGGAGGAGGTCAGAGAACTGGCAGTGTAGTGCCAGGACAAAAATCTCTCAATGTGAGCAAGACAAAGGAGCTGATCGTGGACTACAGGAAAAGGAGGGCTGAACAGGCCCACATTAACATCGACGGGACTGAAGTGGAGCGGGTCGAGAGTGTCATGTTCCTTGGTGTCCACATCATCAACAGACTATCATGGTCCAAACACACCAAGCCAGTTGTGAAGAGGGCACGACAACACCTTTCCCCCCTCAGGAGACTGAAAAGATCTTCTAAAAGTTATACAGCTGCACCATTGAGAGCATCCTGACCGGTTGGATCACCGCCTGGTATGGCAACTGTTCAACATCTGACCGGAAGGTGCTACAGAGGGTAGTGCGTACGGCCCAGTACATCACTGGGGTAAATCTTCCTGACATTCAGGGGAAGGCCCAAAAAATTGTGAAAGACTCCAGTCACCCAAGTCATAGACTGTTCTCTCTGCCACCTCACGGAAAGCAGTTCCGGAGCGCCAAGTCTAGACCTTAACAGCCCCCATGCCATAAGACTGTTGAACAACTAAACTAATCAAAATGGCTACCCAGACTATTTACATTGAACCCCCCAGCACATTGACTCAGTACCGTTACCCCCTGTATATAGCCTCGTAATTGTACATTTCTTGTGTTGCATTTTGATTCAATTATATATTTTTTTTACTTTAGTTTATTTAGTAAACATTTTATTAACTCTATTTGTTGAACTGCATTGTTGGTTAAGGGCTTGTAAAGTAAGCATTACACCTTTTGTTTTCAGTGCATGTAACAAATAACATTTGATTAGATTTGTTTCGAACGTCCCCCAAGAACACAGTGGCCTCCATCATTCTTAAATGAAGAAGTTTGGAACTACCAAGACTCTTCCTGGAGCTGAGCAAATCGGGGGGGAGACTGGCCTTGGTCAAGGAGGTGACCAAACTTGAAAATGGTCTTATTTTGTACAATGGACTGCACTGTTTTTTTTATTCCTAGTTTTTATTCTTGCCCAGCAAAACACCATCTTCAACTATTCATCATCTACAATTTAGACCACAGTTAGTTGAATGAGGTGTACTGATCAAGCCTTTTTAATTCATCTCTTTGTTGTCCCATCACTTGGGGATGTTAAAATGTTTTCTATTCTACTGAGCCGTTTACTTCATGTTCATATTATCTCTAATGTCTTATTATTGTTGCATTGTCGAGAAGGAACCTGCAAGTAAGCATTTCATTGGACCGTGTGTATCCTGTACATACGACCAATACAACTTTTGAACAATGGACCGTGTTCTAAGGATTTATGCAGATGAAGATGAACCAATGAAAGGGTTAATATGAATTAAACATGACAAGTGTTGATGTCTCCACACGGTTCCACACGTCTCCACACGGTTCCACACATGTCTCCACACGGTTCCACACATTTCTCCACACGGTTCCACACATGTCTCCACACGGTTCCACACATGTCTCCACACGTTTCCACACATGTCTCCACACGGTTCCACACATGTCTCCACACGGTTCCACACGTCTCCACACGGTTCCACACATGTCTCCACACATGTCTCCACACGGTTCCACACATGTCTCCACACGGTTCCACACATGTCTCCACACGGTTCCACACATGTTTCCACACGGTTCTGGGTTTAGAGCCGTGGGTATCTAGGGAATGCAGTTTATCTGTCTTGTCCCATGTAGGGAGCAATAAAGGCATGAATAATATTACAATGGTCATTGTGGAAGGACCACCAGAGGGCAGGCTGGGCTCATGGATAGTAGCCCAACAAGGCATGGGAGACAAGGTAACCAGAGGCAATTAAGCACAGCTGACGGTACTAATGACATACTCTCCTTCCCCTATAAGAGAGAGAATGGAACCAGCAGAGAGAGGGGGGAAAACTATCTCTGGAAGATGGCCACCGAGAGAGCGGAGCTATCCAGGAAGAACCACTAAGACGGTGACAATCCCGTGACTTTTTGTTGTAGTTTAAAGATAATCCTGTTGTGTTCCTGTTTCATCTGGAGAAGATGTATGTTTTTCCTTGGAAGATTCTCATTGATTATGTTGGAGTGTTTGTGTTGACCAAATGCCCTCAATAGAGAACTGTGTTCAATCCAGAAAACCTACTCCTGACTCGTTTATTCCACCTTCCCGCTTTAGAGTGACGCCCAATTACTTGGTCCGCTCACATCATTAACTGTAATATATATTCCTATTTGATATGAATGTATATAATTAAATTGGACATTGTATTTTATAACATGCCAGTTTTTGTTGTTTTGTATCCAAAGCATTTAGCTTACATTAGGAGGAAGAAGCCTCGGTCTTTTATTCTAGTTGTATTACATCATACCACCTAGCAATATTAGTCATCAATGCATCAAGGTGAATAGAAAACAACGCTATCTTGAATGTCGGTGTCGTTTTAATAATAGGCATGGCTGTTATAGTTGTATGAATGTATTACAATGCCTGCTAACTGGAAATGAAACGCCAGCAGTCCCAATGCATGGAATTGTTTGCTTCACAGTGACACACCACTATTCGTGGTAGTTATCAAATCAAATCAAACTTTGTCACATGTGCCGACTACAACATTACCTTACCGTGTAAATGCTTAGTCCTTAACCAATTCAATATAACAAATATTTAGTTATCACTCTTAAACAGTAAGCAAAATGTCATCTTTTTTTGTTGCTTCAGCCTCTGTAGAATTCATGAAGCATACCTGTTAGGGGGGGGCTCCCGAGTGCCGCAGAGGTCTAAGGCACTGCACCTCAGTGCTAGAGGTGTCACTACAGGCCCTGGTTCAATTCCAGGCTGTTTCACAACCATCCTTGATTGGGAGTCCCATAGAGGGCGGTGCACAATTGGTCCAGCGTCGTTAGGGTTTGGGCAGGGTAGGCCGTCGTTGTAAATAAGAATTTGTTCTTAACTGACTTGCCTGGTTAAAATAAATAGGTCCACAATGAAGTAGCAGCAGACCAAGCAATTTGCGAGAGGAGGACCCCACAAAAAATGATTCTGGTGTGTCAGTTTAATTCACTAACAGGTACTGATAACATTTATTCTGTTACTTGTTTACTTGTTATTTGTGTTAAATATCTCCGTTCTGGGATGGTTGTTCACTGAATTGCGAGCACTAGTTGCTCACGGTGCTACATCGTCTATAATGTAAACAGACGTAGCTAGCTAGCATAAAAAAGATAGCTTTGTTGACGCTGGCTGATGATGCGGTTTCCTGTTCAGGTTAGAGGTTAATTTGAAGTATGTTTCAAAGTTAGCGGATTTTAAGCACTCTGTGTTGTCTAGACAGTGTCAGGTGTTCTTGGAAGATCACCCTTGAAAGAACAGGAGAACGCAGAACAGAGCTCCAGAGTTCCTCTGTAGAGATGGGAGAACCTTCCAGAAGGACAAACGTCTCTGCAGCACTCCACCAATCAGGCCTTTACGGTAGAGACCGAAGCCACTTCTCAGTCAAATGAACATGAAAGCCCGCTTGGAGTTCGCCAAAAGTTACCTAAATACTCTCAGACCATGAGAAACAAGATCATCTGGTCTGATGAAACCAAGATGGAACTCTTTGTTATGAATTTCAAGCATCACGTCTGGAGGAAACCTGGCTCCATCCCTAATGTGAAACAGGATGGTGGCAGCATCATGCTGTGGGGATGTTTTTCAGCGGTAGCAACTGAGACACTAGTCAGGATTGAGGGAAAGATGAATGGAGCAAAGTACAGAGAGATCCTTGATGAAAACCTGCTCCAGAGCACTTAGGACCTCAGACTGGGGTGAAGGTTCACCTTCCAACAGTACAACAACCCTAAGCACACAGCCAAGACAACACAGGAGTGGCTTCGTGACAAGTCTCTGAATGTCTTTGAGTGGCCCAGCCAGAGCCCGGACTTGAACCTGATCGAACATCTCTGGAGAGACCTGAAAATAGCAGTGCAGTGACGCTCCCCATCCAACCTGACAGAGCTTGAGAGGTTCTGCAGAGAAGAATTAGGAGAAACTCCCCAAATACAGGTGTGCCGAGCTTCTAGCATCATACCCAAGAAGACTCGAGGCTGTAATCGCTGCCAAAGGTGCTTCAACAAAGGACTGAGTAAAGGGACTGAATAATTATGTAAATGTGATATTTCATTTTTTATTTTTATTGAATGTAGATGGAAAACAAATGAATCCGTTAAAGAATAATATAACAAAATGTGAAAGTCTAAATACTTTCCAAATGCACTATATATTATTTATATTTTTGGATTGTTTACATGTTTTTTAAGGCACTATACAAAAAAAAATCTCAATCATTGAGGAACATTCAATTAGAAACATCTCAAGAACAAATGCAACCTTTACAATATCAATTTAAAGATTCTTCAGATTCGTTCAAATATGTTTGACTTTGTACATTTGGACAAACTGCAAGACTGCATTGCAGTAAATAATATGAAACAGGTTGTAATATATAAAAAAATAAAGTCAATAAAGACAATTAGAGTTTTTTAAAACAGACTGCAATGGAGATTAATTCACTATAAATAATCTGAAAAGAAGATGGGCTATACGGTATGCAGAATCATTAAAAGATGATTGGACAGAAAACTGTGGCATTCTGTTCATTACATCATGTCTTTAATAAAGGTGCCTACAGTGTTTAGGATATAATTTGCATTATAAAGTGCAATATGATGCATTTTATGTGAAATCTGTTAGAAACAGTATTTTATTACACATGTATCATAATTAAATGTTATTAATGACAACTCAAGAAACAAAATAGTTTTCGATCACATTCTAAAATGCAGTTTGGATTAAGATACAGTATTATGACAGTACATACTTTTGCATCACTAGATCAATGCTTTTTCAAGCTACTAAATCATAACTACGCAAGAAAATGATTTCATATTTAATTAAGGTGTTTTCACATTCATGTCATACATTGTTGGATGCATTTGCAGTTCGTTTTGGTAGTTTTTTCAGATTATTATGTGCCCAATATAAATGAATGGTAAAGGACAGTATTGTCATTTTGAAGTCAGTCTTATTGTAAATAAGAATATAATATGCTTCTGAAAATGTCTACATTAATGTGAATGCTACCATGATTACAGATCGTCCTGAATGAGTCGTGAATAATGATGAATGAGAAAGTTACAGAGGATCAAAGATCATACACCCCCGACGACATGCTAACCTCCCCTGTTATTGGTAATGGTGAGGGGGGGGGGGGGGGGGGGGGGGGGATGTAGCATCTTGGGGGTATGATCTTTGACCCTCTGTAACTTTCTCACATTGCATTCTCAAATGCATCCAACAAGTTTGTAGAGTCACAAGCTTGATGTAGTCAATCCGTGAATATGGGACCAAATACTAAACTTTTGACCACTTCCTTTCTAAGAAATCTTTAAGGGTGTCAATAATGTTGACCCTTACCTTCTTTTGCTGAGTAATTGTATTAGTATGAAATATGTTTTTTTGGAGCATACGGTTTATTTAGCCGGATTTAGGTATTTTAATGATTTAGTTTACACTGTCGTTATTGCTCCTCTTTATCAAGGGTGCCAATGTGTTAGGACTTCACTGTATATAGCATTACTCTCAGATCGAGGCATACTATCTAGTGCCTAACTAGTGGAGGTTGCATGCGGTACAAATCACATTGTGGGAGCACCTCTGATTATGAATTAGGCTGTTTGAGAAACTTTGCATCATAAACAACCTGCATACAAATTGTTTGAAGTACAATAGACCAACGTTGCTGCTGTAGTAGCAAAACCTCAGTAGAGTATGGGTGAAGTAGGCCTGGTGATGCTCATGTGAATATCCTTTAATTTTCAGGCTTCAGACCAATGCCTACTTCTGACTTAAAACAAAGGTTTTTTGTGTTTAATTATCCTAAAAAGTCATCCATCCAGCTATTGTCAGAAGCAGACGTTGCTGTCACTGTCGTTGTTGCAGTGTTTCCACCCATAGGATCCAGAAATCCATCCATGAACATATCGGGATTGCTTGGTGCAGAAGATGGCTGCATTACAGGCTCTGAAGAGAAGGTATCATCAATAAATAGACTCTGGCTTTGTGCAGGAGCAACAGGGGTGATGGCAATTTCTGGAGTCTCTAACCCTAGGAAATCATCAAAGGTGCTAGAGTTGGAATTGGTTTGACTGGGCTTCTGTGTCACAGTGTCTCCACTGACTGAATTATTACTCATCCCAAAGATGTCATCAGAAAATGTGTAAGGATCCGCAAAGGGGTCTGCTCCGTCTTGGCCGAACACATTGGAAGCAGGTGATTGAGCAGTGATACTAATACCACACTCTGTGCCGAATATGTCGAAATCAACGTCGTTCGGCACTGCCTGATTTGTTGTGGGTGTACTTAAATCAAATAGATTTTGGCTCTGCATCTCAGTGTGATCTTGTTCAGTGGTATTGGTTTCACCCTGCCTTGCTTGGTCAGGAACTATAAACTCATTACCAATCCCGAATATATCTTGATTCTCTGTAGATTTCATTTGAGACCCTAACATGCTGAAGGAATCGGCAGCAGGAGCACTGGCAGAGAGAAAATCGTGGCTCAGAGATACTGTTGATGATGATGTGTCTCCTGAGACATTGATGAATATATCCTCTTGAGGTTGTGGCGGATCAAAAGGATTGGGAGATTCTTGAGAAACCTCTCCACCCAGATTAAAAAGCCCTCCTTCGCTGAGATTATTTTCTTCTAACCCCAGCACGCCAAACGTTTGATTCATGAGGTTGAGAGATGCGTCTGGGTTTGTCTGAGTGGTCAGTGGGACAGCTGGTCTAGAATTTACACCATTTCCAAAAGGGTCGTCGACTGTGTCCCAAAGTGGTCCAGGAACTGGACAGGATACGTCGTCACCACTCTTAGAAGTTAAAGTCTGATCGGTTGAGGCCTCTAATATTTTACCAGCAACTGTCATCTCTGTATCGTTCACAACGGTGGAACTAGAATTGAGATCACTGGAAACAGGCATAACGGTGTCGAAAATTGACAGGCTTTCAACTTCGCTTCCCTGTGACGTTGGCTCGGGGTCACTGAATGGATTCATATCCTCAGCATCCACCACAGAGCTGATGTATCCAGAGGCAAGCAGATTAGGCTCTACAGGAGATAGATTGTCACCTGTGAAATCAGGGACAATCAAAGGAATCGTAGACTCAAGTGATGGGAGGGTGTCCGTGGTATTACCTTCAATTAGAACACTGTTAAATGGAATGAGGTCTTCAGAAAAGCAGTTTTCAATTACATTACTTACACCCTCTGGTTGTTCCAAAGCTAGGTCACCACCTGTTCCTTTTTCTGTATCAAATACCTCATCCTTCATACCTTCCGCATGTTTCTCTTCTGTCTGAACATTGACTGTTTCTTTCCTTTCATCTTCTGTGTCTGCTTTGGTCTCTTGGGTTTTCTTCAAGTCCTGTCTTTTATCTGGTGATGATTGGAACAGTTTTCCCAAGATGCTCCTGGGTTTGGCGTCAGGTTTCTTCTTATCCGTAGTTTCAGCCTTGTTGGTTTTTTCATTTCCACCTGACGTGAAAAGTTTGGACAAAGGACTTTTTCGGTTAGACCAGGATCCTCCCTTTTTCATAGGTGTCTTCTCATTCTGTTTGCTCTTCGAAGAGTTGGATCTCCCTGCACCCTTCGACTGGTCAACCGTCCTCTCCTGCTGTTGTACTTCATCACTGCCATCAAGTTGATTTTCATTATTTGTACGATTCTTCTCATCAAGGTTCGGCTCGCTTTCCCTGACCTTTTGATCAACAGAATCAGATTGTTCAAATTGTTCTGCTCCAATGTCCATCATCCCTGCAGGTTCTGGGAGATTCACTGTTGTTGCCTCCGGAGTTGAATGATCATTTACTTGGACAACATGTGGATTATCAACCATATCAGAGGTCAGTAATAGTCCATTTAGACTCTCGCTGTTTGTGTTGACAGCCACTGGAACCTCGGACTGTGTGTTCTCCTGGCTGACACCAATACCTGCATGTTCTGCAACAGATGCTTGAGCTCTATCAACATGTTCACCCTTGAGTCCTTCCATTTTCTCATGGGAATTGTATTCATAGGGATCTGTAATTTTTTCATCTGAATTATATTGATATGGATTATATATCGCCTCACTTTGTACTTCTCTTTCCTCTGCCTCAACGGACAAATGACGTTGCTTCATTGTGATATTGTTATCTATCTCCTCAACAGAAGCATAACCTGGGTGACCATTTTGATTTTGATTTTCTCTATCTGAATTCAACTCAGAGGCAGATGGACTGTCTTCTTTGTCAAGATCATCATCAAGGCTTGGTGAAAACCGAACAGACTTTTTAGTTTTGCCCGCAGAATCAGTCTTTCCATCAGAAATCGAAATGTATTTCTTCACTGCTGATGGCGTTGACTTAACCTGCTCTGTTTTCTGTTTTGTGGTGGTGACCGAGCTTCCTGGCATTGTACGAGATGAAGAGACAACGGTTTTCACTGTGGTAACTGTTTCCTGTTGAAAGAGGGCTCTTTTGGATGAAACACTCCATGGTCTGGTCTTCTCTGTACGAGGTGCCTCAGGTGAGTCAATCACATCTGTTTTTGATATTTCCCTCCTTCCTGAAGCTGTAGCAGTAGGGTGTATCTTGTCCTGTTCTGAAAGCACCTCTTTCCTTACTTCAACCTGGTTTCTCTTTGGTGTATTTTTCCCTGCTAGGTTTTCTGATCTATGATTAATCAATGACCTTTCCTGAGTTGGTGTGTCAGTAACTGGCACGATTGGTCTCGGAGTGTTAACCTGCTGTGCACTTGAACGACTAACCCCTGTCCATTTCTTCTCTGGTGGCCAACTATGCTTCAGCTTGTTCCTGCTATCAGGACTACTGTTACTAATAGGTTCCCTGACTGACTTTCCCTGACTGACACCTGCAGAGGGCTCTGGTAAACCATCAAGAAAATCACCAACTGTCATGTTAGCTTTAGGATCACCAACTGCCATGTTAGCTTTAGGGCCTTTAGACCTTGTAGAGCCTTTGGGGATTTTCTTGTCATTCTTGTTATCTGGTTCAGGTTCTTGGGGCTTTGGAAGCCAGCGATCTTTGTGTTGTTTGTGCCCAAACCCCTCGTCATAATTTCCCTTCCTTTTGAAAAGCTGGTCGTAGTGGGAAATGCAGTAGAACTCTCCATAAAGAGATGAATAGTTTCGAATGCTGCAATGAAGTCAAAAACAAACATGTTGTAGGCCTATTAGAAATTTATTTATTTTATTTTTGTTTGCTTGATTTAGTTTCTCATTCCTTTTACAATGCTTTAGAATTACTTCAATTAGAAATAGCTTTTGAGAATTCACACCTTAAAGATCATGGGTGGTTGCATATCTCATGTAATGGTCAATTCTATATTTGTTTATTGATTGATTGATTGATTGATTGATTGATTGATTTGCATTGGATATACCGGTATCACAGGAAATATCTCACCTGAGCTTCTTTTTACAATGTTTGCAGCAGAAGCAGCTGTTGTGAAGCACCAGTTTATTGGCCACCATTTTCTCCATGGGGTAGACAGGTGTCAGGCAGGCGGAGCATATCTCCTTCTCAGGGGACTGAAACTATGACGATAGCAACAATGTGATGATGATTGTACTGTTATACCATATATTTACACAGTTTTTCACTAAATGCATAGAGACTGTAGCTGTTCATAATTTGCTGTACCCAAAGTGGACTATGAGCATGTAATCAGAGTTATGTTGTTTTTAATTGACTTCGGCAATGTTGTGATGGTGTTGGCGATCGTTCCCAAAATGGTGCAAACAATGTCTGGACAGAAGAAAGTATGAGAAATATCCACACTTTGAGCAAAATAAGTTGCTCTGGACATGAGAGCGTCTACTAAATGACTAAAATGTAAATGTCAAATGTAAATATCATTATTTAATACAATATTTATTGATAATTAACACAACAGAAAATACATATTGCAATTATTTGATAAAAGGACAAAACTATAGTTACAGTTCAAAAAGTCCATGAGACACAATTTAACACCAATACTGTCTATACAAATCTTTTAATAATTATGGTAACATCATTTGCAGCTAAGAATAAATATTTATATGACATAATTAACTAAATGGGCCATACTGGATACATGTGGGTTACAATAATACATAAATTCAATTGTTTTTGCAAACCATGCTACATTAAATGTGTCATTTCAAAGTTTTCCAGGTTTTGGTTGACCAAATGTTACAAAAACCGTACCACCTTCTTTGGCGTTTTCTGAAAAGGGATGACCAGACCTTTGCATGATAGGGGATGTCACGACTTCATACCTGGTTGGACTGGTGGCTACTCCAAACTTCTCAGAGTGCTTCGTGACAAACGTCGAAGTCTTTGACGAGACAAATGTGTTGCCGAAGCAGTCCATCTCCTCGTATTTCTCACTGACCGTCTTTGTGCCAATGATTCCGGCAGGAACAGTCTCAGGGACAGTTTGCACCTCCAAAATACTGACCTTTCGTCTTGGACTAGCAGGACTGTAGAAGTGGTTTGGGGAATCAGAGGCAGATTGTTGACCCAGGTCACCATTGGCTACATGGGAGCTTGGGGAAGGACACCGCTCTGGTTTAGGCTTGAATGATGAGAACTGTGGCTGTGGTGACTTTGGCTGTTCTACAGGCTTCCTGGCAGCAGAGTGAATGGAGATGAATGATGGAGAGGATGGGGAGGTAGAGCTTTGTTTGATTTGGGGCTTGTCAAGTACCGGAGAGAGTGGGGCTGACTCTGATCTTTTTGACGATCCTGATACTCCTTTCGTTTTCCCCTCAGATGCCTCCCTGGCTGGTTCTGTTTTGGCCTTAGTGGCCTTGGTGGATGCGATACTGATTTTTCTTATGTTGTTGGTGGGTTGATGGCTTTGCTCGGTCTGCAAGGATTCGTTGAAGAGTCCTGATAAACCTGCGATATCAGCCTCAGATTTTAAATTGGATACAGAATACAAAGCCTTTCTGATCGCCTCCTCTATGTCAATAAGTTTTGCTAACGTCTGTTCTTTCAAATGCATTATATCTTTGCTTGCCTTTTCTAGGTCTCCGAATACAGTCTCTACCGAAGATCCACTTTCCATATCATTGCTCACTGACTCTATTTCAACTTTCTTTTCCCCTTTTGTGTGACTTTGCTTTGTATGTTTACAAGGCGTGACTATCCAAGCGGGTACATTCTCGAATAAGCTCTTTAATGAACTGACATCCACTTCCCTGGTCTCTCCCTCTATCTCTTGAACTTGAGACAGGATCGTCTTGAGTTCCTCTCGTTTCCTCAGATTCTCGAATATCTCCATCGCTGCCTTCACGTTCCCTCTCATAATGTCATCTTTGTGAACAGACAGCCTCTGACGTCGCTGGTCCTCGGTCTCTTTCTTTTCTTTCTTCTTCCTCAGAACTACTTTGTCCTCAGGTCTCTGGTGATGCTCCTCTTGGCAGCTCGTCACTGTTATGGATGCTCCTCCTGGCAGCTTGTCACTGTTATGTTGGCTCATTGAAAGTCTATCTGTCGTAGTTGGGGAGTAGGGTTCTTGGAGATCTGTATTGCAGCCCTGATTGTGAATATCTGTTCTCCCCTGCTGCATGTTGGTGTTTTTTGTGACCTGTATTTCTTGGCTGACCTTTTCCCGAATTACTTTGATCTTATTTGGCAGCACAGGGGCTGTGTCCACAACATTCTTCTCCTTCCCCCTGGAGTTTTGGATTGCGACCTGAAAGTCTGTGTTTATTTCCTTTTGTACATTACCATCTTCTGTGTAGCTCTGCATGCACATTCGGATTTCTTTTGCTGCATTGATTTTCTGTATTACATTTCTGTCCATCTCATTTTCAGTGCCATTTGACATGGCCGAACGATGATCAACTGCCAATGTTGTTCCAATGTTTTTCTGTTCCCGCTTTTGCTTAAGCTGAACTGACTTTTTGTACTCGGCTGGGATGTTATTGGTAGCACTGGCCTGAGGTGAGTTCTGCTTTGCTTTATTAATACATTTGGGTTGTGAGTCCTTTGTGGTTTGTTGTCTATTTGATGAAGGTTTCTGAGGCAAAGGAGGGGGAGATGTGTTCCCTGGTTTCATTTTTGGGGGAATGACTGGGCTTTGCTGGTTACCTTTAATCGGGCTAGGCGTTTTTGGAGGAGGGGTGGAATTCTCTGTTGCGTCGCTGGGTGTTTGTTTTGAGCGTTGTGGTTTTGGTGGTAGAGCCGGCTTCTGGTGTTGTGTTTTGTCATTTGCTTTGGGAGGAAGTGGAGGTGGCCTTAGGGCTTCAGTGGAGGGTGTTTTAGGGTTTTCATCAAAATTTGTAAAAGTGACAGTTGCTGAAGTCTGTGCTGCGCTGGCTGGCGGTTCGCCAAGGGTTACTGAAACCGAAGGAGACAATTCAGTGTCAGATGGAGGCATAGATACTACAACACACTGCTTTTTCACAGTCTCTGCATCCCTTTTCTTTCTGCTCCCTGCATAACCTGAGTTCCTGTATAGCATGGCAGCTTTATAGTCTCCTTTGGACACATTTATACTAGACTTTTCAAGATATTGCAGCGCCATCTGCATATTACCTCTTACAATTTCCTGTTTGTCTACTAGCGGTCTCTGCTCTGTCGCTGCACTGTGCAGAGACCTAATAGCAGCTTTTATATCTCCTCTCACCACTTCTGCTTCTGCCTCTTCTGTCCCTGTCCTCTCAATATCATCAAACTCTGAGTTTACATAAGGGTGGGTTTGTGTGGTGCTGCCGGAGACCGCTGGCGGTGAATCCGCTGCGCTAACATGTATGACATCTGAACTCCTTGACACGTAGCCCTGTTGGCAAGCCTCAATTTTCGCCTGATCTCTCTCTGCGTCACTGACCTTTCGGAAAGTCGTCGTGATCCGCTGGCCTCTGCAGGTCGACGAAGACGCAGACTGCCTCACTGTCGTCGAGCTCTGTCCTTGAGATGAGATGTTGACGTTGTATATTTTTCCCGGCACGATGATGTCACGCTCCACACATAGACTCTGGTTCTTTGCCAGCTCAAGGGACTGCTTCGCTGCCTTCACATCTCCCGATACAATTTCCTCTTTCTGTGTCTGGTTTCCCTCTGATTCCGGCCCCTGTGTTGCTAGATCCATGTCATAGATAGTTCCCGGGGTTATGATATCGCGCTCCAAGTGCATACTCTGTTGCTTTGCTCTTTCTAAAGACTGCAGAGTAGCTTTGATGTCACCGGCTACGATTTCCTCCTTTTCCATAGAGAGAGTCTGTTTTAAAGCAAGTTGCTGTTTAGCTGAGGAGATATCCCCACGGATGATCTCTTCTTTAGAAGTGCAGTTTTCAACACTAAGGTCAATGGAACCCTCTGTAGAAAAGACTCTTTTGGCATTCTTCACATCCCCTGGTAAGACGTCTGAAATGGTACGTTCCACTTGATCCTTCTGTTTCTGAAGATTTTTCTTCGCCCCCTTCACATCGCCTTGCACAATCTCAATCTGTTCCTTTGTCATGAGGTCAAGTTCATCCAATTCTGATTGCTGTATTTGAAGACTCTTCAGTTTTTGGAGATCTCCTTTCTCGATGCAACTCCTGTATAAGTCGACATTTCCCTTTTCATTTTCATCTAGTCTACATGAAGCGGTTGTCCTCTGATTGTTAGCAGTAGCTAACAGGTTGCCTATAGTTGACTTCACATCTCCCCTTGTAATCTCTTGACTATCCATTTTAGTTTGACAGAGAAGTGAGTAAACAGTCATCTCTACATGTCCTCCCTCAGATTCCTGCATGATGATCCCCTTCTTCATCAGCTTATCTTGAACAAGCAAGCTTTCGATCAGTTTCTGTACACTTTGATCTTTGTCTTGGTTTGTTGATGCTGGCTGGTTGACTGCGACTTCTAATACTGTTGTCTGAACTTTACCCTGTTCTACCTCTTTTAAAAGAGTGATCTGGGGCTTCAGGGTCGATCTGGACAATAACTGTAGCATGATGTTTCTGATGTTCCCTTCAACTATCTCCTCCTTCTGAATCTGTGCTCCCTCGGTTTTAAGAAATTGGTATTTCACCATGTTGACGTTTGTGACCTCTTTTGCCTCTATTAAGATTCCACTTGAGTGGATGAATTCGAGCTGATGTAGACGAGAGAGTGTGTCAATCACACTTTCAACTGTGACAATTTTGTCTAAGGGTGTGGTCTCGAACAGCCAGGTTGTGCTCTTCACGTCTGCTTTTGGGATCTCCTCCTCAATGACCTGTGCTGCATTCACATTGGATTCAGGATCCTTGATCTTGTCCAGTGTCTGGGATTCAAACAGCCACGTGCAGCGTTTCACCTCTCCTTTCTGGTTGTCTTCCCTGTGGACCATCTGGACAGGGCCCTGCTCCTCTGGCTCTCCCTTCAGCCTGTCGATGGGCTGGTTCTCAAAGAGCCAGGTGGACGTCCTGACATCGCCTTGCTGAACGTCTGTCACACTGACCATCCTCACACACTTCTTACTGGCTGACTGGTCAGACTCGAAGAGCTGTTTGTTGAGCTTCACAGTTCGGTTTCCGAAGTCTTCCACAACCTTGACTGTGGGTTCCTCGTCTTCCTCCTTAGCTGTTAGGGAGTCCAGAGGCTGGGTCTCGAACTTCCACCTGGCTGACTTGACATCACCCTTTTTTACATCTTCCTGGGTGACAGCTCGGATCACGTAGATCTCCTTTTCCGCCTTGATGGCATCGAGGGGCTTCGTCTCGAACATCCACCGAGCTCCTCTCACATCGCCACTCATCACTTCCTCCTTCTGGACTGTGGTAACCTCGTGGAACTGGCCTTCCTTGTCTCTAATGGCGTACAGTGGCTGGGACTCAAATAGCATGGTGCTGGACTTGACGTCGACGTTGCTCACTGGCTTTTCCACGGATTCCGACTTGTGTTCCAGAAACTGATCTTTATCATGGATCTTGTCCAGAGAGAATGTTTCGAAGATGAACTTCTTGTTATGGACGTCACCACCCTCGATGTTGTTGACACAATGCATGTCTGGGCCATTTTCCTCCTTGTCGTTTATCGTGTTGATGGGACGGTTCTCAAAAAGCCAGGTGCATTTACGCACGGATCCTTTCTGAATGCTTTCGTCTTCATCACACACTTTTATAGACTCTGAACCTATTTCATCTAAGGACTTGGACTCAAAGATCTCCTTGACCCTAGAGACATCACCAGACTGGACATGCAACTCGCTGACATATCTAACATCTTGCTCTGTGTCTGTGTCCTTCCTTATCCTATCTAAAGTCTCTGTCTCGAAAAGGTGCTTCACTGTTTTCACACCAACCTCAGCCTTGACACCATCCTGAATGGTACTGCATAATTTAAAACTTTGCTCCTCACTGTCTTTAATGCTATCCAGAGGCTGTGATTCAAAAAGCCAAGTGACAGACTTCACATTGGTATTCTCAATCTCTTCTTCTTTATCTGGGATATTTTCTGATTTGTCGTACAAGATGTCCACAGGCTGAGTCTCGAACAGCCACTTGCAGGTCTTGACATCACCTTTCCTAGTCTCCTTCTGTTGCTCTGTTGAATTATGCTGCTGCTCCGACTGGTTGAACTTGGAATGGATGCCATCAATGGTCTGTGTCTCAAAGAGCCACTTGGTCATCTTGACATCTCCTGACCTATCCTCCTGCCTGGTGATTCCTTTGATAACCTCAACATTCTTCTTTCCCTCCTCAAACTGGTCAATGGGCTTGGTCTCGAACATCCACTTGTAATTTTGGACACTTCCTTTGATGGACTCCTCTCTGTTGACCGTTGTGACCTCGTGGAAATTCCCAGTGCAGTCTTTGATCGCATATAATGGTGTTGTCTCGAAGAGCGTTCTGTTTCCTTTCACATCTCCTGCTGTGATGTCGTTTTCTGTATTTCCGTTCAGCACTTCCTCCTGAGATTGGGTGATATTGCAAAGGGGAATTGTTTCGAAGAGATGCTTGTATGATTTAACGTCACCCTTCTCAATCTCATGATCTTTACTTGGGATTTCTGCTCCGACTAAGGTCTCTTTTCTAATGTTGTAGTTCTCGAACATGTGCTTTTTGCCTTTGACTTCTCCTTGTTCATCAGTAGAGAGGATCACTTTCTTCAAATGCCCAACTTCATAGCATTCCTTCAATGTTTCCATGGGTTGTGTTTCAAACAGCCAGAGGGAGGATTTGACATCTCCTCCAAGTATCTCCTCCTTCTCCAGAGCTACTTCTGTGGAGTCTCCTTTCAGTGCTGCCAAGGGCTGGGTCTCAAACATCTTTAGTTTGTTCCCAACATCAGCATCAGGCACAACTTCGACCACTGTCCCCTGAAACCGGTCTTCTATGCCCTCCTCTCGGATGGAGTTGAACGGCTGAGTCTCAAACATCCATCTCTTCCTGTCCACCCCTCCTTTTTGCCCTTCCTCCAGCGATATCCCCCGGATGATCTGCATCCCAGATGTCCCCTTGTTGATGATGTCCAGAGGCTTAGTTTCAAAGAGCCAGCGTGCCGTGCTAATGTTGCTGCTACAGATCTCCTCTCTGCAGATGGACTTAATCTTGTGGATGTTGCCGCTTGCGTCTCTGAGGGCGCAGCAAGGATCAGCCTGGAAGAGCTTCACTGTCTTCCTCACATCTCCTTTCTGCTCCTGGAGCTCTGACTTCAGCTTGAGGAAGCTCTGGTCCTCTACAGAGCTACAACGGCCTAAGGCGTCCAGTGGCTTGGATTCGAAGAGTAGCCGAGTTCCTCTCACGTCTCCAATCTGCATCGGTTCCTTGAGAACAGCCTCGACCAGCTCGGCCTCCTCTGGCTGGAGTTTGTTGAGTGTATCCATGGGCTGGGTCTCAAACAGCCAAGTCGATGTCCGGACATCCCCTCGGACAGAACTCTGCCTTTGGACAATCTGTTGGGTTCCGTCCACCATGCAGTGCTCGAACATGGAGGATGTTCCTCTGACATCACCGCCTTGAAGAGTCTCATCTTCCAGAAGCTTCTTGGTCATGTGGGGGTGGTCCCCGATGTTGTCCAGGGTCCAGTTCTCAAAGATCCACCTCATGGACTGGACCTCACCCTGGTACCCCGCATCCGCTGCAGTCTGGGCACCTCCGGATTGCATCGCCGCAACCAGCTCATCATCGACTACATCATTGATGTTTTCCCTCAGGTCTGGGTGAATGTGTTTGAAGAGTCTTTTCAGCTCATTCTTCTGTCGCTGTTGGTAGAATGTCGAGAAGGTTTCCTTTGGTGGGGGCACAGGGATGAAGGCTTGGTTGGGGCCACCTGCGGCTGGGGACTCTTCGTAGTTCTGAGGTCTGGGTGGGATAGGGGGAGGTGGAGGCAGAGGCAGGTCATCTTCCTCGTGACATGCTTCTGAAACTGTGTTTTTTGGGGCTATCTCGGCCATCTTGGAATGAAAAGAGAAAAGGGTCTTTGTGTTATTGTCAGTATTCAGTCGGTTAGAGAGTAGTATTAGTTAAGGTATGTTAGGTAGCCATGCGTGTAGCAATTGAAGCCATACTTTACCTTTTTCTCGGTGCTTGTTCGATGTCTTTCACAGCAAACCATCTTCACTCAAGCTAAGGTTAGCCAAACTTCACACCAGTTAGTAGAGCAGCGCTAATGCCTATGTCTTAAAGTCACTGAGTAGTGTTTGAAGCAAGGTTATTGCTTTTCATATCAATATTATACATTTACCAAGTAGAAAAACTGCCATGTTAAAATGTGGACAGATGTGTATATTACAGTATGTATTTGACCGAGTTCGGGTAATAATGTTGATTTGTTTAAACTTTATTGAACTAGGCAAGTCAGTTAAAAACAAATTCTTATTTTCAATGACAGCCTAGAAATAGTGGGTTAACTGCCTGTTCAGGGGCAGAATGACAGATTTGTACCTTGTCAGCTCGGGGATTTGAACTTGCAACCTTCCGGTTACTAGTCCAACGCACTAACCACTAGGCTACCCTGCCGCCCCATTGTTAATGTGACCACCGTCATCACCAGTGTTATGCAAAACCCATTGCCCATCAGCTCTTCAGTTGGATCTTTTTTTATATTAATTTCACAGCACTCACACATTGTGTTAGATTAACATATTATACCTTGCTGCCTGTAGTCCTCTTTCCTGAGGAACTGCTGGATTTCTGTTGAATGAAAACAAAGCAATTTACAATTCAGATAATCGTTTCGTTCAAATGTATGCTTGAGAAGTAATGCAACTCATTTTGAATCCTGAGAATGATGGCTATTCCCCGGTCTTCCTGGCATTTGATCCCAGTGTGTGTGTGTGTGTGTGTGTGTGTGTGTGTGTGTGTGTGTGTGTGTGTGTGTGTGTGTGTGTGTGTATAATTTTGTGCATGTATGTCTGTCCGTCCCTGTGTCCATCTTTGTGGTGTGTGGAGGAATGGGAGGAATGCCAGGCACTCACTGTGTGTGTGGAGCTTCCCGGGGATTCGGCAGCTGCTACTCTTGACAGGTATAGAGCTGATCTGTCTCTCACTGAGCTGGAGGTCCTCTCTCTGTCTCGACCTTGTCTTGACGGGGTGTCTCTATAACTCAGCTGGAGACTCCTCTTGTCATCTACAACACAGACATATATAGATTGATTGATTAGGAATTGATTTCACGAAAGCTTCTGATAATGTTGATCAATGTCATCTGGGTCTCATCTTGTATCCTAGCCTATACCGTATCTACAGCTCCAGTAACATAAAATACGTGTTTGTAGTCTGTTATAAACTGGGTGGTTCGATCCCTGAATGCTGATTGGCTGACAGCCATGGTATATCAGACCGTATACTCCACGTTGCGTTGTGCCTAAGAAACAGCCCTTAGCCGTGGTATATTGGCCATATACCACACCACCTCGGGCCTTATTGCTTAAAAACAACTTTTAATTATTATTTACCTTTATTATTTATTAAAAGACATTACAATTGTAAAATTAGCACATGATTGAAAGGAATGACATGTCTGGTTGTTTAAAGGTTCAGTGCAGTCAAAAACGTGATTTACCTGTGATTTATATATATTTTGACACTTTGAGGTTGGAATAATAATGTGAAAATTATTATAGTTGTGTTTTGAGAGTGGTTTGAAAGAGTGGTTTGAAAAGACTGCCTGAAATTTCAGCCTGTTTTTGGTAGGATGGTATTTTCGACCAATAAGAAAGAGAGTTCCAAACCTCTCTGCCAATCACAGCCAGTTTTCATTTTTTTCCCCTCCCCACTCAGGCCACTTACAGACAGTCCTAGCAATTATTATTATTTTTTTTAAACAATCACATTAAGTTACTTAATTGTTACCCAGAAAGGATTCAATATTGAGATTAAAGACAAAAGGCTGTATTAAACCTTTTAATGTTTAATTTAATATAGTAGACACTTTTTTGTTGATTTACATACGGTACGGTAACAGTCAGTGTAAAAGTGCAGTGACCCACATAAGGACAGTGATATTTCTGTGCACCATGGTATGGTATGCACCGCACAGCATTAATAAACTGTGTCTCTGTTGTTGGCTATGCTGAGGGTTGGCTGATAATGGAGTCTATATATATATATATATATATATATATATATATATATAGCTGGGAGGTGTTGGTATGTGTGGCTATCCTATCTGTTTGCTATTGTTACACTGTAGGAACTATTCCCTCTTAGACATGGGCCTTTATATGCCATTAGGACTGACTCTGCAAAATAATCGACCTTTAGAATCAAAAAAATAAAAAATAATGTAACAGGCAGTAATGTAATTACTTCATTATCAAGTGTCGCTGCATTATCTGTTGTTACAGATACAAATACATATCGTTGCTAAAATAATGGAATATATACACTTAGAAAACATGCCGTTAACATGAAATATGAGTAATTTCTGTTTAATGAATGGGTAGACCTAACCAACACCAGAGAAAGGACCCACACATTAGCAAAAACTAGAGTTCGATGGATGTTCTGGTCGTTCTGCAATGACAAACAAAATGTCCTGCCTCAACACACAGCTACAACCTGCCACCAGTTGCCTTAGACACTCAACAAACGCCATCCCGTTGGCTGACCATCACGACTTGGAGGAAGAAACTAAAAACAACAGCAACTGCTAGCTCAGCTGGAGCGACCCCTGATTTTGTGTTAAGCACATTGTTGGTGTGACTCACCTCCATTACAGCCATCCATACCTGACCAAAACACAACAGGTCAGAAGAATGCCTGAATGGAATACTAGATACTAGAACTAGAACGTTAGAATGCTTGTAATTCTATCTCGGCAGCCAGGTTTTCCCCATTCAAACACAAAGGGGTGGTGTTTCACAGGTATTTCACATCTATGTTTTAAAAAATATATTTGTACCTTTATTTAACTAGGCAAGTCAGTTAAGAACAAATTCTTATTTTCAATGACGGCCTAGGAACAGTGGTTTTCGTGCCTGTTCAGGGGCAGAACAACAGATTTGTACCTTGTCAGCTCTGGGATTTAAACTTGCAACCTTCCGGTTACTAGTCCAATGCTCTAACCACTAGGCTACCCTGCCGCGTTTTGTGCCACAAGATGTCCTATTCACTAGAGGCACATATAACATATATTGAGGCAAACATCTACACTAGCATGTAATACAAAACCTCATCCCAATTTCGAAATAAACATTGAAACAATAGCAGCCCCAACCACTGAACGCCACGAGCCCCAGTGTGTATAGGAGTATTTTCACACTGTTCTGTCAGTCCAAACAACAGTAGCTAAGCCCCTGCAGGCCTGCTTTTAAGGGGTCAGCAGTAGCCATGGGCCCTGCTGGATAGACCCCTCATCTGTAACTAATGTCCAGATTCGAACATACCTCCGTTTTCACGCAGTAAGCTCTTGCCGGACAAAAGGATGGGTCAGCTTACTGGCGTCACCCATAGCTGGGTGAGCAGATGGAATGAGACAACATAATGTCACACGAGTTGTGACTGAGGTCATAACCCCAGAGATGTGCCTGGGTCTAAAGCTGAACACTCAGTGGGAACACAATTAACATGCTATTGATGCTTATTGATCAGCTATTGATAAAGGTGTTGGTCACTATTGGTTATGTCCTTTGACCTATGCTCTATTGATAACTCACAGTTTAAATTGAACACTTCCTGAGAATATGGTAACAATTAACATGCTATTGATGCTTATTGATCAGCTATTGATAAAGGTGTTGGTCACTATTGGTTATGTCCTTTGACCTATGCTCTATTGATAACTCACAGTTTAAATTGAACACTTCCTGAGAATATGGTAACAATTAACATGCTTTTGATGTTTATTAATCAAGTGTTATTCATAAGTTAAGTTGAAGATGAGAGGTAATTGGGGATAAAACAGAAGCGGTATTTCTGTGGTCACTAGTTACCACAGCCACAAAGTCACAAACACCCACCCTAATTCTGCCATTTTCTCTTCTTAAAATTCAGATTTTTAACCTAACCTTAACCACACATTTAACCTTACGGCTAACCCTAACCTTAAATGGTAGATTTCATGAATTTTTACGACATAATCGATTTACGATTTTGTGGCTGTGGTAACTAGTGACAACTATTAATGTAATCAACTGTTTCCAGATGATTTCCCTTTTGAAAGAGCTTTTACCGCTGTACAGAGGAGGAAACTTAAAAATCCAACTATGGACAAATCTCAACTGAAGTATTATTTAATATGTTCGCTAGCTAGCTGTCTGGCAAAGCGCACATTTAGCCAAGCCAGCACGTCTTTGAGCTATTTCACACGGTCAGGCACCTCAACGGGGTCTGGCTCTTCCAGTCTAGCTATCCCCTTCTCTATCTGCACAGGAATGAAGAGAGAAGCTATTAGAAGATCAGAAATGTGGGGATTTTGCACCACTGACAGCTGTCCAAATGACGGCTAAATGCAGTAGGTATTAGTTCCCAACCAACCAGCTCAGCTGCTTTCGATTGTAGCTACAGATTCACAGACAGGTCATAAAACTATTACCGATTTACAAAATGGTTGTCTAGGAAAATTCCCCCCCCCCAAAATGTCACCAGACTTTAAAAAACATGCTGATTTTTTAAATGGAATCGATACCAACTGTCAGCTTAATTAAAACAGGGGGGGTAAAACAAAATGCATTGTGATGTCATTACTATTGCTCTTGCTCCACATCAACTCTATCACGAT
Source organism: Oncorhynchus mykiss (assembly GCF_013265735.2). Lineage (NCBI taxonomy): Eukaryota > Metazoa > Chordata > Actinopteri > Salmoniformes > Salmonidae > Oncorhynchus > Oncorhynchus mykiss. Next base: position 85,217,500 of record NC_048572.1, on the reverse strand, counting down.
GCATTTAGGTTTCCAGAGAGGAGGTCTGTAATTGGTCAACCATGACCTCTGATCCTCCATTCTTGTCATGTCTAAGGATTAGGGTCTGAGAGACGATAGCCACTCACTTGAGAAATTGCAAAGATGGCCCATGGGAAAAAAAAAACCTCTAAGACACTTGGTTCCATGACCTTGGGTGGCTGGCTGCATATAGCAGCCTTCTTAATATGACTCCCAAGTGTGTGCGGACACGCACATTAGATATCAGTGTGTGCAGACACGCACACGCGTGCACACGCACACACACACACACACACACACACATTAGATATCAGTGTGTGACAAAGACAGGGTGGTCAAGGGGCAGGATTTGATCCATCAACGGTGACTACGACCCATCAATTAAGATTAAGATTAAGATTAAGATTAAGATTAAGATTAAGATGTCACTTTTTTCCTCTTTTTTGATATAAATATTTGCTATTAAATGAAAGGATATTTAGAATAATGAATTACACTAAACTCTGCAGACTTAACGTTGATGCAGACAACATTAAATGGACCGGCAATGTATGTTTGGCTAAATTATTAATATTAATATTAATATTATTTTGATGACAGATAAGTTATTTCCTTAGCTTCGAAAATCCTCATATCCCATATCCACATATCAAAATACCCCCATATCCACATATCAAAATATTCCCATATCCACATATCAAAATATTCCCATATCCCCATATCCCCATATCAAAATATTCCCATATCTCCATATCCCCATATCAAAATATTCCCATATCTCCATATCCACATATCAAAATATTCCCATATCTCCATATCAAAATATTCCCATATCCCCATATCAAAATATTTCCATATCTCCATATCAAAATATTCCCATATCCCCATATCAAAATATTCCCATATCCCCATATCAAAATATTCCCATATCCCCATATCAAAATATTTCCATATCTCCATATCTCCATATCCCCATATCTCCATATCAAAATATTCCCATATCCACATATCAAAATATTTCCATATCAAAATATTCCCATATCTCCATATCAAAATATTCCCATATCCCCATATCAAAATATTTCCATATCTCCATATCAAAATATTCCCATATCCCCATATCAAAATATCCCCATATCCCCATATCAAAATGTTCCCATATCCCCATATCAAAATATTCCCATATCCCCATATCAAAATATCCCCATATCCCCATATCTCCATATCCCCATATCCCCATATCCCCAATCCTCATTTAACTCACTGTCATCTTTTATCAGGCTCAAACACCAGCTTTTGTCTTATTGACATGGCACTACAAAGCCTCCTCGTCGACTGGAACAAACAAACAGAAAAGTAATCTACAGCCCCGTTCATATAGAAAAAAACTTGTTTAATTTAAAAAATAAACACTTCTGTAAGTGAATCCATAATACTTACAAACAATTACAGCAAGTGTAGTTGTTACTCTCCCACTGTGGTTGTCTCTCTGAATACAGATCAAACCCCGCTGGTTGTCGGCTGATGCAGTTCCTGTGATGGCTCTGGGATAGCTTGTGTTTCTCTGTAGTGTTTAGCCTTTTTCGGACTGTGGCTGTTCCCCTCTCTCTCTCTCTCTCTCTCTCTCTCTCTTTCTCTGTGGCTCTCTGTCTGCCTGTCGTGTCACTGTGCCTCTCTTTAGTCTCTAGTCCTGTGGCTGTTCCCCTCTCTCTCTCTCTCTCTCTTTCTCTGTGGCTCTCTGTCTGCCTGTCGTGTCACTGTGCCTCTCTTTAGTCTCTAGTCCTGTGGCTCTAGTGACAGCTGATTTTTATCAGGACTGCTGCCCCCCCCCCCCCCCCCCCGCTGGGAACGTTAGATCTATTTTGGGAGGGTGGGTGGCGGTGTGTTGGGGCAGTCTGTCAGTCACTGAGAGACTGGACTAGGGCACCCCCTCCTCACATTGTCACCCCTCATCCTCACCCCTTCTCACCCCCTCCTCCCATTGCCATAGCTAACCCACACCTTTCCACCCACCCATCGCCATAGAGATACCGTCACCTCACCCCCCCCACCCCCCTCCTCTCATTGCCATAAAGATACTGTCACCCACTCCTCACTCCCTCCTCCCATTCTCATAGCTAACACCCCCCCCCCCCCCCCCCATCCCATTCCCAAAGCTACCCCCATCATCAGGCACTGCATGGAGAAGGATCTGCAGTCCCAGTGATGCTATCAGGTGCTCAGTGGGAGCTGGGCAAGACACTACAAAAATAAAACAGTCAACTGCTGTGCAACTGCTATTCTGGTCAAGTGGCACACTGATAATGTAGCCTGAAATACGATTAGCTCTCAGGGGCTGATAATGTAGCCTGAAATACGATTAGCTCTCAGGGGCTGATAATGCAGACTGAAACATGATTATCTCTCAGATGCTGATCATGTAGACTGAAATACGATTAGCTCTCAGGGGCTGATAATGTAGACTGAAACATGATTATCTCTCAGGGGCTGATAATGTAGACTGAAACATGATTAGCTCTTAGGTGCTGATAATGTAGACTCAAACATGATTATCTCTCAGGGGCTGATAATGTAGACTGAAACATGATTATCTCTCAGGGGCTGATAATGTAGACTGAAACATGATTATCTCTCAGGGGCTGATAATGTCGACTGAAACATGATTATCTCTCAGGGGCTGATAATGTCGACTGAAACATGATTATCTCTCAGGGGCTGATAATGTAGACTGAAACATGATTATCTCTCAGGGGCTGATAATGTAGACTGAAACATGATTATCTCTCAGGGGCTGATAATGTCGACTGAAACATGATTATCTCTCAGGGGCTGATAATGTCGACTGAAACATGATTATCTCTCAGGGGCTGATAATGTCGACTGAAACATGATTATCTCTCAGGGGCTGATAATGTCGACTGAAACATGATTATCTCTCAGGGGCTTTATTGCTGTATTTGCTCATAAAAACAAAAAGAGGAGATTATGAAGAGTAGAGAATCTGAGGTGATTCATATGCTTGAGGAATGGAGATATCTTTATCAGAGAAAGTATTGTCTGAGTATTGGTGTCCTAACATGATCCTGACATTTTGTAGGGGTGATGTTATGTTGCCCAAGATCACTTGGGACCCCACATCTACTTTGTTGTCTTTTGTCTCCAGTATATGGGCTGATTATGGGGTAGCTATGGGAATGGGATGGGATGGGGGGGGGGGGGGGGGTGTTAGCTATGGCAATGGGAGGAGGGGGTGAGGAGGGGTGAGGATGATGGGTGACAGTGTGAGGAGGCGGTTCCCTAGTGACTCTCAGTGACTAACAGAGAGGGTTGACTCATTCCTAGATTTTGAGGATCTCTGAGGATCTTCCTGTCAATCACATTCCTGTCAGATTCTCTGTCACAGGATGATCCCAGACACATCACCAGGTCACAGAGTCATAGTCGATATCCTGGAAATATGTCACCTCTAAGGAGGTTCGCGACCCTACCGGCTGTGTCACGGTCATACCAGCAAACACTGCGACACCCCCTGTTTTGAGCATGTGTGCGAAGCTACATAGTTATGTGTCTACACATCCACATCTTACTCTGTATATAGCTTCGTAGAGCTTCCAGTGCCCAGGCACACCTTGGGTTCAAACACTACTTGAAATATTTTCAAATACCTTATGTGTTCTTGATTGAGTTAGCCTGCCTTAATCAACCAATAGAATAGTCCCAGAACTGCAAACCCCGCCTATCTGGCACTCCAGGCAGGTTAAAGTAAATCTCTCAAAGTCTTTGAACGATTACGAATAGTGTTTGAACCCTGGTGTGGGTCCAGGAACCATGGGGCTGTTGTTTACCTAATGGGGTTTCTGTTTGCTGGAGGCATTCTGAGGCTGTGACACGTCGGGATTCCAGAGAGATATTTATAACATGGCCACCGTGCTGTGGCCCTGGCATTCTGACTCGGTGGCAACTTAAGACTGCTTCACTCACTCGATGACTGGTGTATGAGGGTGTGTGTGTGTGTGTGTGTGTGTGTGTGTGTGTGTGTGTGTGTGTGTGTGTGTGTGTGTGTGTGTGTGTGTGTGTGTGTGTGTG